>NC_048291.1:2740803-2765803 GCF_009762535.1 Notolabrus celidotus
CACGTCACATCCCGTCACATCCCGTCACATCCCGTCACATCCCGTCACATCCCGTCACATCACGTCACATCATGTGATTCCAGACCTTTACCTGATTCCAGACCTGTACCTGATTCCAGACCTGTACCTGATTCCAGACCTGTACCTGATTCCAGGCCTGTACCTGATTCCAGGCCTGTACCTGATTCCTGCAGACCTGTACCTGATTCCAGACCTGTACCTGATTCCAGACCTGTATCTGATTCCAGCTCTTTACCTGATTCCAGACCTGTGCCTGATTCCAGACCTGTACCTGATTCCAGACCTTTACCTCATTCCTGTAGACCTTTACCTGATTCCAGACCTTTACCTGATTCCAGACATTTACTTCATTCCTGCAGACCTTTACCAGATTCCAGACCTTTACCTGATTCCAGACCTTTACCTGAACCCAGAGTAGCAGCCATGTGAACATGATGAATACATCAGTAAGGGCATTTGTCCCCCTCACCCTCACAACTCTTCAACTCATGGATCACTGCTGTGCTCATCAGGTTCACTTCTCCATCACTGACCAATCAAGAAAGAGAGTTCCTGATTTCAACTTTGCTAACAACAGAGGTCTGAATGACTCAAACACACCCTGCAAGGTCATCACAGATAGCATTCAGAGAGGTGTGCCGTTTCATTCACAGCTCTCTTCAACCTTTGACACACACCCACACCCACACCCACACCCACACACACACACTGTGGTCTCTGGTTAATGATTGGCTCCTCATGGGGACAGTGTCGGTGCTGTTAGCGTCCTGGAGTGTGTCTGTGCTGTCAGGACCTCTGAGACTTAATGACAGTCATTTCAGAGGCTGCCTAATGTTCCCCTCCTCTTAATAACAGGTCTGAACTCTGAGCTTTCACCTGTTGCTCTTGTCAAAGTGTCACTTAGTTTAAAAGTGTATTTACACACTCACTCATTTTTATTATACACACACCTCCGGAGGACGCTCTCACAGCCTCAGGGTTAAACACGTCTTCAGGTGGATTTACTGCACTGAGGATCCTGGCAGCAAAGTCCAGATATTACTGCACACACACACACACACACACACACACACACACACACACACACACACACAGAGACACATATATATATATATATATACACATCAAACACACACACACACACACACACACACACATATATATATATACACATCAAACACACACACACACACACACACACACACAGACACATATATATATATACGCATCAAACACACACACACACACACACACACACAGACACATATATATATATACGCATCAAAACACACACACACACACACACACACACACACACTTACACACACATACACACATACACACATACATACACACACACACACACAAACACACATATACACACATACACACAAACATACACATATACACACACACATACACACACACGTATACACACATACACACACACACACACACATATATATATATATATACACATCAAACACACGTACACACACACACACATATACACACACATACACACACACACATATACACACATATACACACACATATACACACACACACATATACACACATATACACACACATACACACACGCACACACACATATACACACATATACACACACATATGCACACACACACACATATACACACATACACACACGCACACACACATATACACACATATACACACACATATGCACACACACACACACACACATATACACACATATACACACACACATATACACACACACACACACACACACAATCACACACACACACACACTCACACTGTTATGACACATGAGAGGAGACTTTCCGAGATGGTATTGAAAGCACTTGGCCAGTTATTCCTGCTGAAGTGTGTTGACAACCACTTAACCAGAGACCACTTAGACACACACACACACACACACACACACACACACACACACACACACACAGACACACACACACACACACACACACACACACACACACTGTGAACTTCAGAGGCACTCCCTTCTGGTCAGATATTTCACCATTGCAGCGTCATGGAGCTGAAACCGTCCTCTCCGCTCACTTGTGGATCAGAGAAAGGAGAGGATCAGAGTCAGACCAGGTTTCACCCTCAACACTTCACATCCAGAGCTGAAACCTGTAAATCAGTCAGAGGGCCCAGCTGAACTTTGACCCTCCTTTACGCCTCTCTAACAGCAACTGTCCGAGATCTGAGCCCTGATATCATGTTCTGATTATTCCCTCTGATTGACGTGTTGATCAGACTGAATGATTATCAGAAGGCTGGACCTGAACTGTTCAAATGTTCAGTCCAAACTATAAAGTGCTGAGTCTGCAGGTTCACAAACAACACGGCCATCTTTCCACGCTATCAACATGCTGCTGCGTCACTGTCTGAGCATCATGATACACCATATATGTCCATTTAAAGCCAGCTGAGCAGCATGAATGAAGACGAGGAAGAGAAGACATGGGTGCAGCTTCAGAGAGAGAGAGGAAGAGGAAGTGGTGAAGGAGGAAGAGAGGACGTTTCTGCATGCGGCCGAAGTTAAAGCTTTAAATGGCTTTCAAACCGCTCAGCCTTTCTAACAGGAAGAGTTTAACATTATAAAGAAGTCTGAGCCTGATGCTCCAGGAGGAGGAGTCAGGTGACCAGTCAGGGGAACTATTTCACATAGATTCACATTTATTTGACAATAACTCGGCCCATTGGAAGCATAACAAGGCGGTGAATAAGGAGCAGAACAGAACCAGAACAGGACACGTTAGTCTGGGTGTGAACGAGGAAGATGTTCAAAGAGTTCTTCCTCACATGAACGCAGAGCAGGGAGGGAAGAGGAGAGGAAGAGGAGGGGAAGAGGAGAGGCCTGATCAAGACCGAGACCTAACAGGGTCTGAATGAAGAGCTAGCATCCAGGCTAACATGTTAGCATGAGTGTGACCAGTCTGAGTAAATCTTCAGGCTGAATCTCCTGGTTCTTTTTTAACTGTCTAGAGTTAGCAGCACAGTTAGCATTCAGATCTGACTATGCTAACAAGCGCTGCTCTCTCCTGTGATGACAGGCCGCCTTCAAACTAGCTCACACAGAGAGAGACCCTTAATATTTGATTTTAGGTTAAGGTTTTATGAGCATACCGCATCAAGTGAGGACATTGAGATAGTTTAGTTACTGTGGTCCATCTTTTTTGGAACAAACTGCCTGCTGATCTCAGGTCCATCACAACTGTCTCCACTTTTAAAAGAAGACTGAAACCATATGTATTTTCTCTTCTGTATGAATGATATAATGAATGTTGTGACTGGATGCATGTGCAGCAACACTTGATGTATGTTGGGTGTATCTATTGTTTCTGTTTTTATTTATTCTATTTGGAAAAATGTTTTTATGTTTTAAATTCTCCATGTAAAGCACATGAAATACTATTGCTATAGATATGCTGTATGGGTGACACCATTATTTATTAATGTGTATAAATTATGTAAAGTATATATATCTGATGAATATATATGTAATGAATATATATGTTATATATATATGTAATGAGTATATATGTAATGTATATTTGCGTAATGAATATATATGTAATGTATATATATATATAATGAGTATATATGTAATGTATATATGAAATGTATATATGTAATGAATATATACGTAATGTATATATATAATGTAAATCAAATGTAATGTATATATATATGTATATATGTAATGTATATAAAATGTAATGTATATGTATGAATCTAATGTGCTTTGGCAACAACATGTCTTTGTTCATGCCAATAAAGCAAATCGAATTGAATTGAGAGATAGCACCTGAGAGCACCATCAGAACCACCGCCAGCACACAGAGACAGAGACTCCACCAGCCTGTGTATTTGTGTGTGTGCATAATGTGTGTCATGTCTTTGACCCAGTGATGCAGTGGCTGTAGGCCCAGAGGTACCAGCTTTTCAACAACATCAACTTCACCTCCAGAGGACAGAGGACAGAGGAGAGAGGACAGAGGAGATGGTTAGGGGACAGAGGAGATGGGTAGGGGACAGAGGAGAGAGGACAGAGTACATGGTTAGGGGACATAGGACATGGTAAGGGGACAGAGGAGAGAGGACAGAGGAGTTGGTTAGGGGACAGAGGAGATGGTAAGGGGACAGTGGAGAGAGGACAGAGGAGAGAGACGGGAGGAGATGGTTAGGGGACAGAGGAGATGGTTAGGGGACAGAGGAGATGGTTAGGGGACAGAGGAGATGGTAAGGGGACAGAGGAGATGGTAAGGGGACAGAGGAGATGGTAAGGGGACAGAGGAGAGAGGAGATGGTTAGGGGACAGAGGAGATGGTAAGGGAACAGAGGAGAGAGGAGAGAGGAGAGAGGAGAGAGGAGAGAGGAGAGAGGAGATGGTTAGGGGACAGAGGAGATGGTAAGGGGACAGAGGACAGAGGAGAGAGGAGATGGTTTGGGGACAGTCTCTGTATATGAAGTCTTCTCAGGGAAGAGTCCTGTGTGATCTGCTTCTTCAGGTCTAGTCACAGTGAGCAGGTTCAGGAGGACACGTCCACATGAAGGTGTGAACGTCCCTCAGCTTGTATTTAATACAGAATGTGGAGAGATTAGGATTATTAGGCCTCTCCACATCCACCCTTTATTTCCTCTAGCCCTCTGCTATTATCCCCCCCCCCCCCTCTCTCTCTCTCTCTCCCTCTCTCTGTCTCTCTCGCTGTGTTCCTCTCTCTCTCTCCCTCTCCCTGTCTCTCTCGCTGTGGTCCTCTCTCTCTCTCCCTGCCCAGTGCGTCGCAGTGTGCACGCGACGTGCCCCGGTGCATGACGCTGGACCAATCAGAGGGCGCAGCTCCGAAAGTTTACCTTATATGGCTCGAGCCGGGCAGCGGACGCGGTATAAAGACGCAGCGCCCACAGCTAACGGCTTCACTCTGAGCGCGTCACGCAGCTTGTGCGGGATATCATTTGCCTGAAACCGGTTCCCTTAAAGCGAAAAGCCCCCCCACCCAAAGGTAAGAACCACACACACACACACACACCTACAGCACACCGTTAGTCCAGGAGCAGGGTTTAAAGTGTATCTGGAGGACCTGTTTGAGGACCTCTTTTAGGACCTGTTAGAGGGTCAGTCTGATGGGAGAGATGGCGGAGACCACGAGGCTCTTTGTCCAGGTCTAACTCTGCTGATAAAAGCTGATTATCTAAGTAAAACCCGGACTGAGATCCTCTCATAGTCTCTGGCTCAGTACAGACCGGATACGGCCTGCAGACCGGCAGGTGCTTTCTGTTGAACCGGTTTATGATTAATAAGCTGTACTTCGGTCTTTCTTTGGCCCTCTTTCTGCAGTATAGTGTAACGTGAAGGTGTGCTGGGTCTGCTTACCTGCGTTTCTCAGCAGTGCAGGTCTAAAGATCTGAGGGGCTGTAGACCGGCTCTCTGTAGACCGGCTCCCTTTGTGCTCGATGCGGCGGGGTGTGACCTACTTTAGCTTAGCCACATCATGCTAACTCTCAAAGTAATCTGATCCACATTCTTGTCCTCGTGGACACACCTGTCCAGGTGGACCTCTGAAACCTCCTTTTAAAGACGATAAAGCTTCAAATGAGCGGGAAGGCTTCACGGCCGCCATTAAGGGTCGAGTAACGGTCCGTTCAGGCACCTGTCTCTGTGAGGAAAGGTGTGGCCTTCAGGGCCTGCATGAGTCAACATAAACTCATTACGCAGATTAATCTCTTTTTATTACAGACTTTAACCTGCTGGTGACGCAGTGTGATAAGGGGAGGGGCTAACGGCAGTGATGTTACAGCTCTGTCGGTGTATACTGGGAAATAACGGGAAATAACGGGAGAGAGGGAGTGGTCGCGCGCCGCCGTGTCCGTTGGTCCCCTCTTCCTTAACGCGCGCGGTGTCGTTCCTGCCGCGCGGTGTCGCTCCTGCCGCGCGTCTCAGAGCTGCTAGAAGCGAACATGTCCTTATATGGTAATAACAGGCTGCAGCACCACTTCCTTTTGTCTGGCCTGGTCGGAATGTGGGCGCGAGCTCCGCCTAGCGGCTCATGCGGTGAACTGCCGCAGAGGATGAGAGGAAGTGAGAGCTCGAGCTGTGTGTGGGGAGGGGAGGGGGTGAGGGGTGGACGCTGACTGGATGCGGATGTGAAACTTGAGGGTGTAACTGTTTCTCTTCTCTCCTCCAGTTCAGCCATGGAAGATGAAATCGCCGCACTGGTTGTTGATAACGGATCCGGTATGTGCAAAGCCGGATTCGCCGGAGACGACGCCCCACGTGCTGTCTTCCCCTCCATCGTCGGTCGCCCCAGGCATCAGGTGAGTCCCTCCCTCATTTAGAAACGACTCTCAGCTGACCTCAGAGGGGGGTCCAGTCTTTGTCCAGATGTTTTTATGATGCTTTTAAAATGACTGCAGGTGTTAGCATGACTGCAGGTGTTAGCATGACTGCAGGTGTTAGCATGACTGCAGGTGTTTAACATTAGCTTTACTGAGTTTTTAAAAAAACAGTGACCTAGATATTTTAATGCTTGTATTCTTATGTAGTCTAATGTAGCCTAATGTGGTCTGATGTAGTCTCAGGCTTCCTGTAGTAACCCTGGTCTCTGTGTTGCAGGGAGTGATGGTGGGCATGGGCCAGAAGGACAGCTACGTTGGAGATGAAGCCCAGAGTAAGAGGGGTATCCTGACCCTGAAGTACCCCATCGAGCACGGTATTGTGACCAACTGGGACGACATGGAGAAGATCTGGCATCACACCTTCTACAACGAGCTGAGAGTGGCCCCTGAGGAGCACCCTGTCCTGCTCACAGAGGCTCCCCTCAACCCCAAAGCCAACAGGGAGAAGATGACCCAGGTGAGCTCCCCACCTACATGTTTAAAGTCCAGCTCAGCCACATAGTACTTCCTGTTAGCTCATAGTTAGCTGGTACCTCCTTAGCTTCCTCTCTTACCTGCTCCCCCTCCTCCTCCTCCTCTCCTGCAGGACGTCTCTCTCAGATGATCTCTCGTCAGCAGGTCTTTCTGACTGTGTGCGTTTCTCTGGTTATCTCAGTAGATCTTCACCTAACTGATTCCTGACGTGCACACGTGTGACGGATGTTGACTTTTTGCACTGTTTCCACTAACGTAGCGTGACCTCACTCTGATGCATGTAGTGAGTGCAGTGTGCTCACCAGTTGAAGACTTCCTGCTGTGATGAAGACACTGACCTCTCTCTCTCCTCCTGCAGATCATGTTTGAGACCTTCAACACCCCCGCCATGTACGTTGCCATCCAGGCCGTGCTGTCCCTGTACGCTTCTGGTCGTACCACCGGTATCGTCATGGACTCCGGTGATGGTGTGACCCACACAGTGCCCATCTATGAGGGTTACGCCCTGCCCCACGCCATCCTGCGTCTGGACTTGGCTGGCCGCGACCTCACAGACTACCTCATGAAGATCCTGACAGAGCGTGGCTACTCCTTCACCACCACGGCTGAGAGGGAAATCGTGCGTGACATCAAGGAGAAGCTGTGCTACGTTGCCCTGGACTTCGAGCAGGAGATGGGTACCGCTGCCTCTTCCTCCTCCCTGGAGAAGAGCTACGAGCTGCCCGACGGTCAGGTCATCACCATTGGCAATGAGAGGTTCCGTTGCCCAGAGGCCCTCTTCCAGCCTTCCTTCCTCGGTATGTTCGAACACGGTACACGTTAAAGTGACCTGACTGAACCAGAGTCTGGGTTCTGACCTGATCTTGTTTCTGCTTTCAGGTATGGAGTCCTGCGGCATCCACGAGACCACCTACAACAGCATCATGAAGTGTGATGTCGACATCCGTAAGGACCTGTACGCCAACACCGTGCTGTCAGGAGGTACCACCATGTACCCCGGCATCGCTGACCGCATGCAGAAGGAAATCACAGCCCTGGCCCCATCCACCATGAAGATCAAGGTGAGCTGCTGCTGCAGACCAAGTGCAGTGTTTGCTGCTGCTGCTGCTTTAGTTGGTGTCTACATTCAAAAAGCTTCAGTGCAGTAACCAGTCTTGTCTCCTGTCTCCACAGATCATTGCCCCACCAGAGCGTAAATACTCTGTCTGGATCGGAGGCTCCATCCTGGCCTCTCTGTCCACCTTCCAGCAGATGTGGATCAGCAAGCAGGAGTACGATGAGTCCGGCCCCTCCATCGTCCACCGCAAATGCTTCTAAACAGACTGTTCCTACTCCCCTCCCCGACCAGACGCCCAACAACTTCAGCTCTGTGCAAAACAACCACACACACCACACATTTCTCATACACACTCAGGCGCAGAGCCTCGATGACCAACTCATTGGCATGGCTTCAGTTATTTTTGGCGCTTGACTCAGGATTTTAAAAAAACTGGAACAATGAAGGAGCAGTAATGTTTTTGGCTAGGTTTAAAAAAAGCACCCCAGGGTTCTGCAGTTGCATCTGGGGACTTAAAAAATGTACATTTTGTTTTCTTTGAGTCATTCCAAATGTTTGTTAACTGCATTGTTCAGACACATGATTCCAAATGTTAACTGCATTGTTCAGACACGTATTCGCCTCTGTGAAGGCTGCCCAGTGGTTGGCGCATACTTAAACATGGTTGTAGTATCGCTTGTATGTAAATTATGTCTGGGGTTTTTTGTACTTTCAGCCTTAAAAATCTCTTGGTCCTGTTAATTTTTTTGTTTTTGTTATGCAAACCCGATCGTGACCTCTTCTTCCCCCTGTTGGAGGTTCATCCCCGGGTGGTGGGGTTAGGGGTCTCGAAGTGATGGGGTAACATGGGGTGCCAGACCGGTGGGGCCAACCTGTACACTGACTAAACAATCCCAATAAAGTGCACATGTGTTCCGACATGACGGCTGACTCTGTCCTTCTTCTTGTCCTCTCACACACACACACACACACATACACACACACACACACACCAACTCTTCTCTCCTGAGTTTACAGACAGTCTGGACGGGCTCGCTCTGTGGAGGGTCTGCAGAGAATGTTTGTCATTTCAACAAATCTTTATTAATAAAGCACCAAATCACAAACATCCTGAAGTTTATCCTGTTTTTAAACCTCCTCCTGATTCAGTCTAAACTTTGGCTGTTTTAGAAACTGCCTACTATACTAGCAGTATGTACTGATTTGGCCAAAATTCAGTATGTAGTAAGTGAACAAGAGCAAAATCTGCATTATGCCAAAACTCTCCAGATGTCTACTGTTTGGGGAACATGTCTCAGTCCACACTGGACCAGACTGCCTTGTGTACTGTACCCATAATGCACAGCGCTTGTTCTGCTTTTTCTTTTCTCTTCTTATTTTGATGAGGGGAACTCAGTTTTTAGGTGCCGTGAAAATTATTTAATTCCATATAAACCACTTCCTAACTTCTTAAATCATTGATTCTAAAAAAGCAGTTTATCAGCTTGACAGCTTACTTCTGCTTTCTGAAACCAGAAATCCAGTGACGTCTAACCCAGCATGCTGCAACACAGATTGAACAGAGCAGTCACACTACAGACTAAATTCAAACACAGTATGTAGCAGGCTGTTTCAAAAACCTTCTCAGTCTGTAGTTTGTGAACAGAGTAAATCTGGATACTGATTCAGGAACATGCCTCAGTCTGCAGCGGACCAGTCTCCCTCACATACTGTTTCCCACAATGCACAGCGCTAACATTCTTCTTTGTTCTGTATATGACAGGGAACACTTATTAGGTGCTGTGAATATTAAACTCCATATAAACCATATGTCTGTGAAGGTTCTCAGTCATCCAGGTCATGGTAATCCAAAGCTTGATCCCTAAGGCAACTGGACTGGTAGAAATTCTTGAAGACGTTTCACCTGCACCTCCGAAGGGCTTCCCTTGTCCTTGAGGTGCAGATGTACGGCTGAGTCAGGTCCTCGGGCCAGGACTCAGCCGTACATCTGCACCATAAGGACAAGGGACACTCCTCTGAGGACAGCAAGGTTCAGATCCTGGACAGAGAAGACAGTTGGTATGAAAGAGGGGTCAAGGAGGCCATCTATGTTAAGCTTGAACACCCTTCTCTTAACAGAGATGGTGGATTAAGACACCATCTGTCTCCTACATACAATGCTGTTTTGAATTCTCTGTCAAAACAAGTAAGACCTTACTCACACGAGAGACCATGTGACTCTAACGACTCCCAGCTCACCCATCACCTTAACGACTGTCAGGAACTAAGCTAAGGACTGCCAGGAGGTTCTGAACGGCTGTCAGGAACTAGACTAACGACCCCACTTAGGACCCTTGGTGACTCCTGGACACACCCACTCTTCCCCAGTCTGGTCAGAGCTGAAGAAGCCTTTCGGAGGAGAGGTGAAACGTCAAGAATTTCTACCAGTCCAGTTGTGTTACGGGTCAAACTTTGGATCCATATAAACCACTTCTTCACTTTTTAATAAGTGATGTTAAAGAAGCAGTTTCGACGCCTGACCAAGCATCCTGCAGACCAGATCCAACAGACTACAGACTACAGACTACCTTCAGACGCAGCATGCAGTACGTACTGCCTAAGACTTTAACACTTATTGACCTTTGACCTCAGGCCTTCACTTGCTCTGTCCTTAATCTTTATATGAACCTGAAACAAAGAGGCAAATCCTCCTGAATAAAACTACTCAATGCAAACCACAGAGACATCCTTCTACCTCCACAACCCAGCTCACCCTCCCTCCTCCACAGAGCTCCACGTCCAGGATCAATCCTTCCTGTTCATGAGGAGACTCCTCCTCACGCTCTGAAGGGTTAAATCAATGATGAGGTGTGAGACAGACCAATACAAACTCATCAGTCAGGTAGAACAGGTGTTGGCTTAGACCTGGAGAGACCCGGAGAGACCAACAGATCCATGAACAGACTTCTCTCTGTAACGTCCTGCGAGGTCTCAGTCTCAGAGGAACGCAGCTTTTATTTACATGATCAACATCGGCTCTCCTTCCTGGGGTCCAACACTTACACAATCATACACACTAACACACAAAAGCCAAACCAGCTCCTCATGATGAAGACAGCAGAACGTACAGAAGAGGAAGGTTGTTCATTTAACAGACGTCCAAAACACCAAACTCATGTCCTGACTTTCCTGCAGCTTGAGATATGATGAACATCCACACAGATATGAATGTTCTCATGCACGTTTAATAAAGAACATCATCTGAAAGACGTTATGATGACGTTTGATAAGGATCAAAAACTATTCTAATGATTCTTCCCAAAGAAGCTGTTTTTATTCAAGCTCACTCGGTTTCTAATGATCCTCATCCTCCATCAATAACTGACGTCTCATCCTCACTCTGCATCACATGTTCATCCAGAAACTAGAGCAAACAGCTGACCTCTGACCTCTGCAGCTCTTCTGGCCTCACCTGCTCAGGGAGTCCTCTCAGCTCCAGCAGGGACTGAGTGCTGGACCAAGTATCAGGAGGCGCCCGAGACCTGAGTTCCTGTCAAACCTGCTGCAGCTCCTTCTTCCTCTTCGTGATGCCTCACGGTCTCTCCTCATCGTAAGGCGCCAGGTCGTTCATCAGAGAGGAGGAAAACATGGACGTTCATCTGCTGAGGGGGGGGAAAACTCTGGAAGGAGGAGGGAAAAACTGTTTCTATGACTGAGAGAGAATTAACAGTAGCTGCACAGGTCCGCCAGCAGGGGGCAGTAAAGGTCTGTCAGCTTTACACACAGCTGATACCAACAGATACCAGCCTCCATGTTACTGTAAAGGCCATGATGTGAGGTGCAGGGAAAGGACAGCAGGGTTTCACAGCCGGACTCACAGGTTACAGGACTGTGTTTTTCACATGACAGACTAAAGGACTGCTGTGAGAACAGGATCCAGCTTTCTGTGTTTGTCAGTGAAAAGGTGTCTGGGCCTGTTTGTCTTTATCAGAATCAGAATCAGAATCAGAATCAGCTTTATTCGCCAAGTATGCTTGAACACACAAGGAATTTGACTTTAGTAAACTGTGCTCTCTTTGTACAAGGCACAAGAATAGGAATAAGAATAAGACCTACAATAAAAAATAAAATAAAAATATAATAACAATAACATCAGCTATAAATACAAAGAAACAACAAATAGGCTTGATTAATATGTACAGGCTAAAATAATATGATAAAGTGCAGTGGTGAGTTGCAGAGGTAGTTTTACATTATAAAATAGAAGTTAAATAATACAAAAAATAGAAATATGGAATTCTGCTTGAGAATTGTTGCATTGTGTATCTACATGTATATTTACAGAGAGTATTTATCTGACAGGTATGACACTGTTATGGTTTAGTGTTCATCAGAGTGACAGCCTGGGGGAAGAAGCTGTTCTTATGGCGGGTTGTTTTGGCGCACAGTGATCTGTAGCGCCTGCCGGAGGGGAGGAGTTTGAAGAATTTGTGTCCAGGGTGTGAGGGGTCAGCAGTGATGCTACCTGCCCGTTTCCTGGCCCGGGACCGGTACAAGTCCTGGATGGGGGGCAGGTCGACACCGATGATTTTTTCTGCAGTCCTTATAGTCCGTTGCAGTCTGTGTTTGTCTAGTTTGGTTGCAGAGCCAAACCAGACAGTGATGGAGGTGCACAGAACAGACTGGATGATGGAGGTGTAGAACATGATCAGCAGCTCCTGGGGCAGGTTGAACTTCCTGAGCTGACGCAGGAAGTACATCCTCTGCTGGGCCTTTTTTCTGATTGTGTCTATGTGGGAGGTCCACCTCAGGTCCCGGGAAATAGTGGATCCCAGGAACCTGAAAGAGTCCACAGTAGACACAGTGCTGTTCAGGATGGTGAGGGGGGGGAGTGGGGGGGGGCTTCTCCTGAAGTCCACTGTCATCTCTACCGTCTTGAGCGGGTTCAGCTCCAGATGGTTCTGACTACACCAGAGAGCCAGCTTTAAATCAGAAACAAAGACTGTAACTGAAGAAAGAAACCCCTGGATCTGTGGGGTGTGTGGGAGAGATCACAAACAGGATGATGTGAGGATCGGTTTCTGTGTCAGCGTCTGCAAGCTGAGCACTCTGATGTTAGAGACGGGCTGGGACTCAAGTCAAAGTGCAGAGAGCCGAGTGTCCTGATGCCTCTCCGTGTGAATGTGTGTGAGGGTATGAGAGTGTGTGTGAAGGTATGAGAGTGTGTGTGAAGGTATGTGAGTGTGTATCCATCACAGCAGTAAATCAAAGATGGTGGTGGAAGTGACTGAGCTGCGTTATGTTTCACTTCGGCCTTCCTAGAATGTGATCCTCTGCTGATACGAGCACATTTCACCTCCTGTCCTCATCTAAAAACAGACCTCTGACATCTGCATATTACAGCGCTGGAGGACGGTGAGATGGATGGCGGACGGAGCTGCCACACCCTCATGTTCTATGCATCATATCCTGTTTCAGTGTGACACGGCGGATATAGACCTGCGGTGTCCGTTCATCACACTGTCCCAGTTTCCTGCAGCATGCTGGGCTGCTGATGAACGAGGGCGGGGCAGGAGGCCTGTGTGTGTGTGCGTGTGCGTGTGTGTGTGAGTGTGTGTGTGTGTGTGTGTGTGTTTGTGTGTGTGTGTGTGTGTGTGTGTGTGAGAGAGAGTGTGTGCATGAAGCAAGCTGGACTCATACATGCACGCATATATGACTTCAAATCAGTGCGTTCACACACACACACACACGCACACACACACACACACACACACACACACACACACACACACACACACACACACAGACACACAGATCAAGTGTGGAAATGTATTCCACCCTTCTGCAGTCCACCCCCCACCCCCCATGATTCTGCTGAGACTGCTTCCCTCTGATATCCTTTTATTGCCACGCCAGCAAAATACTCACTGGCCAAGTGTGTTTGTTGTGTGTGTGTGTGTGTGTGTGTGTGTGAGAGAGAGAGGGAGAGAGAGAGAGAGAGAGAGAGAGAGAGAGCGCGGTGGGGTTGTTGTTGTTGTTGTGCACGTTCCTGCGCAGGTGTGAGCCCTGCAGGTGTTTGTGAAGAGAGCAGAAAGAGAACAATTAGTCAGAAATAAGACTTCCTGTGTTCCTCTCTTTGCAGCATCTGTGCAGCTTTAACAGCAGCTCTATCAGCCGGGCCGTCCATGCAGGTCCCCTTCTCCTCCAACAGGTGGGGCCGCTGTGCTACATGTCTCAGTTAGGGACAGAATCTGGGTGAAAGGCAAGTGGAGAGCTAGCAGTGCAGAAAGAGGCCAGCAGAGAATAAATGATCATCTTTAGATTCAGGAGCAATCTGTTACAATGTGCTATTATAATCTGTTACAGTGTGCTATTATAATCTGTTACAGTGTGCTGTTATAATCTGTTACAGTGTGCTGTCATAATCTGTTACAGTGTGCTGGTATAATCTGTTACAGTGTGCTGTTATAATCTGTTACAGTGTGCTGTCATAATCTGTTACAGTGTGCTGGTATAATCTGTTACAGTGTGCTGTTATAATCTGTTAAAGTGTACTGTTATAATCTGTTACAGTGTGCTGTTATAATCTGTTACATTGTGCTCTTATAATCTATTACAGTGTGCTGTTATAATCTGTTACAGTGTGCTGTTATAATCTGTTACATTGTGCTCTTATAATCTGTTACAGTTTGCTGTTATAATCTGTTACAGTGCTGTTATAATCTGTTACAGTGTGCTGTTATAATCTGTTACAGTGTGCTGTTATAATCTATTACAGTGTGCTGTTATAATCTGTTACAGTGTGCTGTTATAATCTGTTAAAGTGTGCTGTTATAATCTGTTACATTGTGCTCTTATAATCTGTTACAGTGTGCTGTTATAATCTATTACAGTGCTGTTATAATCTGTTACATTGTGCTCTTATAATCTGTTACAGTTTGCTGTTATAATCTGTTACAGTGCTGTTATAATCTGTTATAGTGTGCTGTTATAATCTGTAACAGTTTGCTGTTATAATCTGTAACAGTTTGCTGTTATAATCTGTTACAGTGCGGTTATAATCTGTTACAGTAAACTGTTATAATCTGTTACAGTGCGGTTATAATCTGTTACAGTAAACTGTTATAATCTGTTACAGTTTGCTGTTATAATCTGTTACAGTGTGCTGTTATAATCTGTTAAAGTGTGCTGTTATAATCTGTTACATTGTGCTGTTATAATCTGTTACAGTTTGCTTTTATAATCTGTTACATTGTGCTGTTATAATCTGTTACAGTTTGCTGTTATAATCTGTTACATTGTGCTGTTATAATCTGTTACATTGTGCTGTTATAATCTGTTACAGTTTGCTGTTATAATCTGTTACATTGTGCTGTTATAATCTGTTACAGTTTGCTTTTATAATCTGTTACATTGTGCTGTTATAATCTGTTACAGTTTGCTGTTATAATCTGTTACATTGTGCTGTTATAATCTGTTACAGTTTGCCGTTATAATCTGTTACAGTGCTGTTATAATCTGTTACATTGTGCTGTTATAATCTGTTACAGTTTGCTGTTATAATCTGTTACATTGTGCTGTTATAATCTGTTACAGTTTGCCGTTATAATCTGTTACAGTGCGGTTATAATCTGTTACATTGTGCTGTTATAATCTGTTACAGTTTGCTGTTATAATCTGTTACATTGTGCTGTTATAATCTGTTACAGTGCTTTTAAAAGGCACCAACAATAGTCTCCCCATGCAGTGCACAACTCTAGCACCCTGCACACATGGTTGAATCCCCCTCCTCTTTACACCCCCCTCTTCAGTTCCTCACTCCCCTCTTCAGTCCTTACTCCCTTCTCTAGTCCCTCACTCCCCTCTTCAGTCCCTCACCCCCCTCTTCAGTTCCTCACTCCCCTCTTCAGTCCTTACCCCCTTCTCTAGTCCCTCACTCCCCTCTTCAGTCCCTCACTCCCCTCTTCAGTCCCTCACTCCCCTCTTCAGTCCTTACCCCCCACTTCAGTCCCTCACTCCCTCTTCAGCCCCCTCTTCAGCCCTTACCCCCCTCTTGGTGTGCAGCAGTGGCAGATGGGAATCCCTTTGCTGTGACTTCCATGCGTGTCCTTGTCTCTGTGCAGTTATCCAGTCTGAGGATAATAACATCAGCTCACGTTAACACAGTAGTACGTGTCCTGACTACAGGTCTTGCCGGGGTCAGATGTGCTGCACATTTGGATCAGACTATTTATCTTCTGCGTACTATTAGTGATGTTATTCGTGAGCAGTGACTGAGTCCTGATAAACTGAAATGGTTCCCATGTAGTGGAAGGACAGCAGCTTATTGTGTAACCTGTGAAACATTGAAACAAACCCTGCAGACACAGGGGGCAGAACCATATGGGTCACACAGCGCCCATTTCTTCTCCTTCGGTGTGATCAGCACGGTCAGAGTTAACGTGGAACTCTGAAGGGTGTCGGCATGTTTCAAGCTTCACCGGCTAACATGAACATTTAACCATTCCTAGACCTCTGTTCGATAGACTACACTACAACAAGACAGACACCTGGATGATAGCAAACACTGGAAATGATTCCACTGGTCATTATTGACGGTTTCTAATGTATTCCAAAGAGCGTTACTCTGGGGCGGGAACATTAGCCCCTCTGTTGGGCAGGGTTGGGGGATGCGCCCCATGTTGTGTTCATACAGATAAGCTCTGCTAGAATAGGTTCAATTGAGTGGGTTCTTCTCTGTGGTAAAGATTTGATTTGGCGTGACTGAGAGTCACTGCACCACATCATGCTTTGCCAGTTAGATCACAGCTACAACGTAAATCAGCAGCCCGACCCCCCAGGTAGCTCTATCAGTCTGCGTTCATCAGTTGGTCCCTACAGGGGTCTGCGAGAGGTCTGGTCTGCTCCTGGTATCAGAAGAAACGGGGTGTTGGAGTCGGACGTGGATGTTTACACCTGGTTCCTCTCACACTGCAAGAGCTCATCATAGTGAGGACGTTTGTGGTGATGGTGTGAGGTGTTCGTTTTTGTCATGTGATTCTGTCTGCACAGTGTGTGTGTGTGTGTGTGTATAAGTAAAGTGGGTAATGTGTTAAAATAGGAACATGTAGGTGTAGTCAGGCTTTGTTCTGCAGTCACAGTGTGTCAGAGTGGGAGTGGGTGCTTGTGCAGGAGAACGTCTTTATTTATTTATGAATGCCTTCAGCAGCGAGGACCGACCCCCCAGCTGAACTAATCCATGTTGTCTCTATGCTCAGTCCCCTCTGGGGCTAAATCCAATCATTCAGCTGAGCCTCTAAATGACAGAGACACAACAAACCCAAGCACTGGACAGAGAGAATGTGGGGTCTCTGTGGAGAGCGTGGGGTCTGCAGTGAGAGCATGGGGTCTGCAGTGAGAGTGTGGGGTCAGCGGTGAGAGCATGGGGTCTGCAGTTACAGTGTGGGGTCTGCAGTTATAGCATGGGGTCTGCAGTGAGATTGTGGGGTCTGCAGTGAGAGTATGGGATCTGCAGTGAGAACATGGGGTCTGCAGTTAGAACGTTGGGTCTGCAATCTGCAGTGAGAGCGTGGGGTCTGCAGTGAGTGTTGGGTCTGCATTGAGAAACTGGGGTCTGCAGTGAGAACGTGGGGTCTGCAGTGAGGGCGTTGGGTTTGCAGTGAGGGCGTTGGGTTTGCAGTGAGAGCGTAGGGTCTGCATTTAGAGCGTGGGGTCTGCAGTGAGAGTGTGGGGTCTGCAATCTGCAGTGAGAGCATGGGGTCTGCAGTGAGAATTTGGGGTCTGCAGTGAGAGTTTGGGGTCTGCAGTGAGAGCGTGGGGTCTGTGTGGAGAACTCAGCAGCACACTCTGACCAGGGGAGACAGAGACCTCCTCACTCAGCTGATCATCACACCTCACTGAATGAAGTCCACATCTACTGCTGGACCTAAAACCAGACCTGAAGATGGTCCTCCTCCTGTATCACCTCAGGGAACCTTCTGAGATCCAGCACAGCAGAAACATCTCCCAGGATCTCACCTGCAGACCACCGGACAGGAGGAGGAGACAAGTGGAGATAGGAGGAGCAGGAGGAGACAGGAGAGGAGGTGGCGTCTCCTGTATCTCCCGGAGCGAGGAGAACAAAGCCCCCCCTAATCTCCCCGGGTCGAGTCGGTCAGGTCAGCCGGCTGAGGGCTTCGCTGAGCGGCCTCTCCTCTCAGCTCGGCTCGCTGGGACGGTTCTCCCTGAAAGCGTAAAACGATCAATAAACGACAGACCGGTTTTTATCCGCAGACCCCGGTGTCTCGATGACCAGACGCCCTCAACGAGTCCGTCTATGCGCCCCGGTATGAGGTCTCAGGCGGGGCTCCTGTCGGTCCTCCTCGCGCTCTCTCCACCTCCGGTTTGCTCTTTGCAGGAACGCTCCTATCTCACCGGAGGGGCGCCTTGAAACCGCCCCCTGGCAGGAGGAGGGGCTGGGAGCGGTGACAGGAGGGGGAGGAGAGTGGGAAGGAGGGGGGAGGGGGAGCTTGAAACAGCCTCAGATTTTTATATCAACATTTTTGTAACTGTGTAAAGCAGCGCGGCTTACATCAGAGAATCATAAACACCGCGAGAGCGAGACACGATGCGCGAGGAGGAGGTCATGTGACAGGCTGTAGTTCACACAGTAAAGGTCGACCCCCCCCCACCACACACACACACACACCTCCCCCTCCCCCTCTGCATTTCAGAACAAACAGAATGAGTGCGCCACTTTTTCCTTCTGATGCAAATGTGGGAGTCTCAGCTCAGACCAGATTAAACCCGGAGACACCCACCAGAGTCCCCTTCAGGACTGCAGGAGCAACCTGCGGCAGAGCGTCCCCTTCAGGCCTGCAGGAGCAACCTGCAGGAGAGCGTCCCCTTCAGGCCTGCAGGGGCAATCTGGAAAGAGGCTCTAATTACTGAGAGAAATACTGCCTCCTGATAGATCTGCAATCACTGTGCAGCCAGTTAACAAAGTCTTTTTCCAGAATCACAGAGCATGAAAAACCTCCTCTGACTGACAATATCAGAGTTTAAACACTCCTCCTTTTAAGGTAAACTATATGGACTGTTCCTCTAAAGCTGAAATATACGGACTGTTCCTCTAAAGCTGAAATAAACGGAATGTTCCTTAAAAAGTGAAATATACAGACTGTGCTTTTAAAGCTAAAATATATAGACTGTTCCTTAAAAGGTAAAATATACTGACTGTTCTTTTAAAACTAAAATATACGGATGGTTCCTTTAAAGCTGAAATATACGGACTGTTCCTTTAAAGCTGAAATATACAGACTGTTCCTTTAAAGCTGAAATATACAGACTGTTCCTTTAAAGCTGAAATATACGGACTGTTCCCTTAAAGCTGAAATATACAGACTGTTCCTTTAAAGCTGAAATATACGGACTGTTCCCTTAAAGCTGAAATATACGGACTGTTCCTTTAAAGCTGAAATATACGGACTGTTCCTTTAAAGCTGAAATATACGGACTGTTCCTTTAAAGCTGAAATATACATACTGTTCCTTTAAAGCTGAAATATACGGACTGTTCCTTTAAAGCTGAAATATACAGACTGTTCCTTTAAAGCTGAAATATACGGACTGTTCCCTTAAAGCTGAAATATACGGACTGTTCCTTAAAGCTGAAATATACAGACTGTTCCTTTAAAGCTGAAATATACGGATGGTTCCTTTAAAGCTGAAATATACAGACTGTTCCTTTAAAGGTAAAATATGCTATGAGGTCAATCATTATGATCTGTCAGTACTTCGCTTTATGTTGTACGGAAGCCCTCTGCGGACATGCCTGTACACAGTTGATGAGGTGATGCGTTCATGGCGGTAGTTTTCCTCGGCCTCAGATGATCGTGGTGCGTTCGGGGTTTTAAAAACAAACATAGCTTTGGCTCATCAGGGAACCTGGTCCTGGACTATGGTCCTGGACAGTAAACACGTGTATGGCTGCTCTGAGCTCCCCTAGTTCTCCTC
Organism: Notolabrus celidotus; assembly: GCF_009762535.1. NCBI lineage: Eukaryota > Metazoa > Chordata > Actinopteri > Labriformes > Labridae > Notolabrus > Notolabrus celidotus. The sequence goes on from NC_048291.1 coordinate 2,760,745, forward strand.
CAGTCCCCCTGTGATGATTGAGATTCTGTGGTTTTTGCTCCTGATGGTCTGAGGACTCAGATTATTTAATAGGTCCTCCTGAGAGAGTGTAAACTGGTTCTCCCCCACACCTCGTCCTCAGCGTCTGTTTTAAGTAGCGTGGAAATGGGAAGGGGGGGGGGGGCATGGGGGGAGGGGTCGCCATGAACCCCCCCCCCCTCGACCACCATGGTCCCTCTTGTTGTTTTGACCAGTCCGGTCTTGGAGGGAGGGGGGACCTTGAAACGGATCAGCCTCTTGCTCCATAATTGGTTTTATGGTGCTGGCGCGAGGCCAGCGTGTTTTTTTAATGTTTTCTGAGACTTTGATGGACAGTTCGAGCAGCCAATCAGAGAGCAGCTTTCTGAGCCCTCATGGGCGGGGCCGGGGGGAGGGGGCGGGGCCTTAAAACAATGCTGCGTTTCATTACTGAGGAGTTTACGGACGCGCAGGGTCTGTCTCTCCCCCACTGACCCCCCAGTTTACCTCCGGACCAGCCTGGAATGGACTACCCAGCCCCCCCCAGCAGCCTGGACGGGTTTCTGGACTTTATCTGAGCTCTGAGGTTCTCTGGCTGATGTAAGAGGACAGCGTGTTTGTGTTTTCCGTGTTTTTATTCTCAAACTTCTTTCTGTCTTTAGACTCTCGGAGGGACAGACTCGGGAAAATGGCGCGGACGGTTTTTGGTAGGACTTTCGGTATTTGGGGGGTCCTGGTCGCGCTGAAAACCTCTCTGAGCAGAAAGTTTCTGTAATGGATCCGTGGAAAGTTTGAAACGTGGCTGAACGCGGAGCCGCGTGGACCCGAGAGGAGCTATAACCTACCTGGAGGGTCACTCAGAGACCTGGACCCAGGGTTTGAGGACTTTCAGGGTTTATTGTGGTTTCAGTGTTCCTGCTCGGTCTCTGATCCCACGAGTCTCTGAAGGTTACCCTCATGTCCTTAAATTCACTTTATTCTTATTTATATAAAGTTAAATATTTCAAGTCTTTATTTTATATGAAACTCCTCAAACCTTTAATCAGTTTAAATCTGTAGGAGTTTACATGGTGGACTCATGTTGTTGTTGTTGTTGTTGTTGTTGTTTTTCTTCATAAAGTAACTTGATGAGTTTGTTTATCATGTGAAAGCTGAATCGATCTTCCACCAGCTTTAAGCTGAGATCCTGATATATCACATATTTATATTGATATGTGTTTATATTTATATTTATATGTGTTTATATTTATATTTATATGTGTTTATATTTATTAATATGAGGTATTTAGACTTCAAGCGGGATGATAACTGATCGACCTAGGAACCAGGTTGAGTTCTTGGTTTGGAGACGGTTCAGGGTCTCTCAGAGTCCCCTCCTCGGGCAGCACCCATCAGGTCCAGCTGGAGCAGGCCTGGACGCGCTCCCCCCGGATGAATGATGCAGGCTGATGTATTTTTAACCCGGTTGTATATTTGATGCGCCTTCAGTATTTATGGAGGATTGGTTTTCAGGGAGGCTCGGCCCCGGTGCTGGTTTACGGTCTCTGAAACAGCTGTGTGATCGGAAAAGAGAGAAAGGGTGTTAAATCGGAGGGTATGGGTTGTCTCAGGGCCTGGGGGGTGTTTCAGGGCCTGAAGGGTGTTTCAGGACCGGGGCAGACCAGCTGGCCCCCCTCTCCCTCTCCTGCTTCCCGGGCAGCGCAGCTCCGGAGCGGCCGTGGCGCGCGGCGCGGAGGGTGGAGCTGCTGGTCCGATGAAACACTAAGATCCTAAAATGATCGAAATAAGTTGAAGCTGCTTTATAAACTGCAGTTCAAATAGACCAGGATCGAGTCCGAGGAGCCTCCTGTGGACCCGCTTCGGTCCGTCGGGGAGTTTTTGAAGCGCTTTTCCAAACTGCGTCACTCACGTTGCGCCGCCTGTTCGCTGGAACAGGAGGAATCCGAAAACAAGCTCTTCCCCAGTTTGCTCAGCCTCCCTCTGAATGTAAGCGATGTGTTTCTTGTTGTATTCTGTAGGTCAGCAGCATGGCTGAGAAGGAGCCCGACACGCCTGGGAAACTAAAGACATTATTATAGCTGTTTGGGAACAGGGGGCCGATCCGAACGGACTGCTTCTCTTCCCAACTTTCCACTCGGAGTATCATGGATGGCAGAGATTTTGGACCTCCCCGATCTGTCCATGTTCCTCCTCCGCTGCTTGCGGGGCTCGCCATGGAGTCTCACCGGCTCGGAGCAGCAGCAGCAGCCGGGAGGATCCCTCCCTCACCCGGGCATCCGCCGCCTCTCCACTCCGGGAAATTCTTGCCATCGGCCATGAACCTCCATCCACACCACAGTAAGTGCTCCATCCAAACCACCTCCACCCACCCCACATTAAGTGCTCGAGCCGCTGCTGCATGATGTCATGGTCCTGCTCTCAGGATCAAACATTAACTTAGAGAGCGCTGCGCCAGAATGCGCACAGTTACTGTCAGTGCGGACATCACTCCGGGCTCAGGTGGGGGATAAACCCAGATCTAGGTCTTTGAGGAGGTGTGGCTGTTAACACAAGTTGCAGATGTAAAGTGTGTGAGGTCGTGTGAAGGATCTCCAGCTCTGTGTTGGGGGGTGTTGCTGCAGCAGTCTGCAGGTCAAGGTGCAATGGCCTCGATTACATGTGGACCATCACAGCGTCATTGCTGTGGAGCAGATGCAGTTTATGAGTGTGTTGGGGGGGGGGGGGGGGGCAGATCACTTCTGACCCTGTGGGTAAATTAGTGGAGTGTGTGTGTGTGAGAGAGAGAGAGCTGTTTGTGTGTGTGTGTGAGCTGTGTGTTGGTCTCTGGAGTGTGAGCAGCTCTCCTGGATGTTGCTCTTTGCTGCATTGACATCCTCTCTACTGAGCTGCTGAGGGGTTTGAGGGGTTTGAGAGGGGGTGTGTGTGCAGGAAGGTTTGCATGTGTTTGTCCTTTTAAAGAGGCAGTGCCTCCTTTAGAGTAGAGCTGTGTGTGTGTGTGTGTGTGTGTGTGTGTGTGTGTGTGTGTGTGTGTGTGTGTGTGTGTGTGTTTGAAGCTGGTAGGCATGTTTTCCTGTGGATCAGGTACAGTATGTGAAGGGTCTGAGCTTCAGTATATGTTCTCTCTGCTAAGGGGTCTGGGGGTGTCTGTGCTTCAGTATGTGTTCTCTCTGCTGAGGGGTCTGGGGGGATCTGAGCTTCAGTATGTGTTGTCTCTGCTGAGGGGTCTGGGGGGATCTGAGCTTCAGTATGGGTTCTCTCTTCTGGGGGGTCTGAGCTTCAGTATGTGTTCTCTCTGCTGGGGGGATCTGAGCTTCAGTATGTGTTCTCTCTGCTGAGGGGTCTGGGGGGATCTGAGCTTCAGTATGTGTTGTCTCTGCTGAGGGGTCTGGGGGTCTGAGCTTCAGTATGTGTTGTCTCTGCTGAGGGGTCTGGGGGTCTGAGCTTCAGTATGTGTTCTCTCTGCCGAGGGGTCTGAGCTTCAGTATGTGTTCTCTCTGCTGAGGGGTCTGGGGGGTCTGAGCTTCAGTATGTGTTGTCTCTGCTGAGGGGTCTGGGGATCTGAGCTTCAGTATGTGAGCTCCAGGTGTTGTTTTTTAGAGGTAGACCCCACAGAGCGGGGGATCAGTGCAGCACTCCTCATCCTGGATCACAGAGGTACCAAAAGGTCTAGTGAAGTAATGCAGAGCTCCCCAGGCAGGGCTCTGATGAAGCGTTAATTCAACACACACCACACACACACACATACGCACGCACGCAAGCACGCACGCACACGCACATGAAGAAGCTGTCAGAGGTGGATTCAGCTCTCAGCAGGGGGCATGGCTTTGATTGATGGGAGGACTGTGTCGATGTGACGGAGCCGAGGAGACACAGAGAAGTGATTCAGTGATCAGGTGTTTGATTTACTCTCAACCGTGTGTGTGCGCGTGTCTCTGTGTGTGTATGTGTGTATCTCTCTGTGTGTGTGTGTGTGTGTGTGTGTGTGTGTGTGTGTGTGTGTGCGCATGTGTGTGTGCATGTGTGTGTGTGTGTTTCTGTGCATGTGTGTGCGCATGTGTGTGTGCATGTGTGTGTGTGTGTTTCTGTGCATGTGTGTGCGCATGTGTGTGTGCATGTGTGTGTTTCTGTGCATGTGTGTGTGTGGTGAGCTGTCCTTTTATAGAGCAGGTTGGTTTGATTCAGCCCACACACTAACCTGGGGACAGGAGGTCCCCCAGAGGGTTGTAGTCCCTCACAGGGTTGTAGTCCCTCACAGGGTTGTAGTCACTCACAGGGTTGTTGTCCCTCACAGGGTTGTAGTCCCTCAGGGTTGTAGTCCCTCACAGGGTTGTAGTTCCTCACAGGGTTGTAGTCCCTCACAGGGTTGTAGTCCCTCACAGGGTTGTAGTCCCTCACAGGGTTGTTGTCCCTCACAGGGTTGTTGTCCCTCACAAGGTTGTTGTCCCTCACAGGGTTGTAGTCCCCCACAGGGTTGTAGTCCCTTACAGGTTTCCTCACGTCCAAACACAACAGACCTCCTTCAAACACCATCCTACATCCTCCATACACCACCAGACCTCCTCCATACACCACCAGACCTCCTCCAACACCACCAGACCTCCTCCATACACCACCAGACCTCCTCCAACACCACCCTACCTCCTCCAAACACCATCCCACCTCCTCCAAACACCACCAGACCTCCTCCAAACACCACCAGACCTCCTCCAAACACCACCAGACCTCCTCCAAACACCACCAGACCTCCTCCAAACACCACCAGACCTCCTCCAAACACCACCCCACCTCCTCCAAACACCATCCCACCTCCTCCATACACCACCAGACCTCCTCCAAACACCACCCCACCTCCTCCAAACACCACCCCACCTCCTCCAAACACCACCCCACCTCCTCCAAACACCACCCTACCCCCTCAGAATACCACCCTACCTCCTCCAAACACCATCCCACCTCCTCCAAACACCATCCCACCTCCTCCAAACTCCATCAGCCCTTCATTGTTTGAGATCGGAGGTTGCTGCTTGGTCTGCACGGGCAACCTCTCTGCACTTTAGGGTGT
>NC_048291.1:2770803-2783303 GCF_009762535.1 Notolabrus celidotus
GTTTCACGTGAACGATGTTTCACGTAGACGATGTTTCACGTGGACGATGTTTCACGTAGACGATGTTTCACGTGGACGATGTTTCACGTGGACGATGTTTCACGTGGACGATGTTTCACGTGGACGATGTTTCACGTGGACGATGTTTCACGTGGACGATGTTTCACGTGGACGATGTTTCAAGTGGACGATGTTTCACGTGGACGATGTTTCACGTGGACGATGTTTCACGTGGACGATGTTTCACGTGGACGATGTTTCACGTAGACGATGTTTCACGTGGACAATGTTTCAAATGGACGATGTTTCACGTAGACGATGTTTCACATGTACGATGTTTCACGTAGACAATGTTTCACGTGGACGATGTTTCAAGTGGACGATATTTCACGTGTACGATGTTTCACGTAGACGATGTTTCACGTGGACGATGTTTCACGTAGACAATGTTTCACGTGCACGATGTTTCACGTAGACGATGTTTCAAGTGTACGATGTTTCACGTGGACAATGTTTCACGTGTACGATGTTTCACGTGTACGATGTTTCACGTAGACAATGTTTCACGTGGACGATGTTTCACGTGGACGATGTTTCACATGGACGATGTTTCACATGTACGATGTTTCACATGGACGATGTTTCACGTGGACGATGTTTCACGTGGACGACGTTTCACGTAGACGACGTTTCACGTGGACGACGTTTCACGTGGACGATGTTTCACGTAGATGATGTTTCACGTAGAAGATGTTTCACGTGGACGATGTTTCACGTGGACGATGTTTCACGTAGATGATGTTTCACGTAGACGATGTTTCACGTGGATGATGTTTCACGTAGAAGATGTTTCACGTGGACGATGTTTCACGTAGACGATGTTTCACGTGGACGATGTTTCACGTGGGCGATGTTTCACGTGGGCGATGTTTCACGTGGGCGATGTTTCACGTAGAAGATGTTTCACGTAGACGATGTTTCACGTGGAAGATGTTTCACGTAGAAGATGTTTCACGTAGACGATGTTTCACGTAGACGATGTTTCAGGTGGACGATGTTTCACGTGGGCGATGTTTCACGTGGGCGATGTTTCACGTGGGCGATGTTTCACGTAGAAGATGTTTCACGTAGACGATGTTTCACGTGGAAGATGTTTCACGTAGGCGATGTTTCACGTAGAAGATGTTTCACGTAGACAATGTTTCACCTGTACGTTGTTTCACGTGGACGATGTTTCACGTGGACGATGTTTCACGTGGACGATGTTTCACGTGGAAGATGTTTCACGTGGACGATGTTTCACGTGGACGATGTTTCACGTGGACGATGTTTCACGTGGACGATGTTTCAAGTGGACGATGTTTCACGTGGACGATGTTTCACGTGGACGATGTTTCACGTGGACGATGTTTCACGTGGACGATGTTTCACGTGGACGATGTTTCACGTGGACGATGTTTCACGTAGACGATGTTTCAAGTGGACGATGTTTCACGTAGAAGATGTTTCACGTAGACGATGTTTCACGTAGACAATGTTTCACGTGTACGTTGTTTCACGTGGACGATGTTTCACGTGGACGATGTTTCACGTGGAAGATGTTTCACGTGGACGATGTTTCACGTGGACGATGTTTCACGTGGACGATGTTTCACGTAGACAATGTTTCACGTGGACGATGTTTCACGTGGACGATGTTTCACATGGACGATGTTTCACATGTACGATGTTTCACATGGACGATGTTTCACGTGTGCGATGTTTCACGTGGACGAAGTTTCATGGAGACAAGGACGTAAAGGATCAGATCCGATTGGTACCTGTGGATCCCTGATGTTGTGTTTGTGACTACAGGACAGGCTGATACTGGTGTCGGTATCAGATGATGAAAGTCTGCCGGTCTTAAGGGAGCAGTGTTGCCATGAAGCTAAAGCTGCTAACGTGGATGTTCTGGTAAAGATCTGTAGTGGTTTTGGTCTCTAAGGTCTGGTATCGGCCTGGCTCTGACTCCAACCTTGCAGACATCATATGAGTATCCCAGCTGGAGCTCAGGAGGCGGGTTCCTCTGCTGCTCATCGCTCACTCCTGAGGGACCCTGCTCCAGTTCTGTCTCTGCTCCCGGCTGTGTCCTACATGCGTCTCCTCTCCTCTGTCTCTGACCGGTGTTGTCCTCTCGCCTGTCACACATTACTGTAATCCATCGTCCTCCCTCTGAGCCTCCTGTCCTGTCTGCACTCTGTCTCTGTCGGTCCTCCTGTAGTTTTCCTGCCCCACTTCTCCACAGCGCCCCTCCATGACCCAGCTGAGGACCAGTTTTAGACTCTGCAGGTTTATTTATACGCTGTTCGTACATCTTAGCGAGTGTTTGTCCTCCCCAGAGCCTTGCTGTCCCCTCTGCTCAGTGCCGGGTTGAATCTGTCCTCTCCTCCGTCTTTCTGTCCTTTCTGCTCAGTGCCGGGTTGACTCTGTGTCCTCTCCTCCTTCTTTCTGTCCTTTCTGCTCAGTGAGGGATTGAATCTGTCCTCTCCTCTGTCTCTCTGTCCTCCCTGCTCAGTGAGGGGTTGAATCTGTGTCCTGAGGAGGAGTAAAGGACAGGGTGACCGAATTTAAAGTTTAGCTTAAAGACATATCCTGTCCAGGTTTGCCCTCCTCACATCAGTCCTTATGTATTTCTGTCTCCCTCTAACCGCCTCTATAACCGGAGCGAGGAGACAGATTTATACTCAGGCTCTGCTCCCTGCCGCGGCGTGCTGGATCAACCACGGCGTCTTTGATATGTCTTGGAATGGCCGGAGTGTGGGAACGGGAATGTCTCGCCCTTTCTGGGTGGCAGAGTTTTTTTTTTCCTGTGTGGTGACACCAGCCAGCATCCAGGGAGCAACCAGCTCAGCACTTTTAAGTCCAGAGTTCCATCATCAGGAGGGAGTCTATATTAAGACCGGTCTCTAAGAGCAGCAGCTGGCTGACGGGCAGACTCTGACCCAAAGACAACCTCAAACTGGCCCCAAGAACTACACTGTGAATCCTGAACATTTCCCACGATGACCTGTGAAGTAACACAGAGGGCAGACCTGGTCCTCGGTGAGAGGCGGGAGCTGCAGGTGTTGGATTAGAGCGGGTGTTCTGGATAAGAGCAGGTGTTCTGGATGTGAGCAGGGTGTTCTGGATGTAAGCGGGTGTTCTGGATAAGAGCGGGTGTTCTGGATGTGAGCAGGGTGCTCTGGATGTGAGCGGGTGTTCTGGATGTGAGCGGGGTTTCTGGATGTGAGCGGGTGTTCTGGATGTGAGCTGGTGTTCTGGATGTGAGCGGGTGTTCTGGATGTGAGCTTGTGTTCTGGATGTGAGCTTGTGTTCTGGATGTGAGCTTGTGTTCTGGATGTGAGCTTGTGTTCTGGATGTGAGCGGGTGTTCTGGATGTGAGCTGGTGTTCTAGATGTGAGCTGGTGTTCTGGATGTGAGCGGGTGTTCTGGATGTGAGCGGGTGTTCTGGATGTGAGCGGGTGTTCTGGATGTGAGCGGGTGTTCTGGATGTGAGCGGGTGTTCTGGATGTGAGCGGGTGTTCTGGATGTGAGCGGGTGTTCTGGATGTGAGCTTGTGTTCTGGATGTGAGCGGGTGTTCTGGATGTGAGCGGATGTTCTGGATGTGAGCGGATGTTCTGGATGTGAGCGGGTGTTCTGGATGTGAGCGGGTGTTCTGGATGTGAGCGGATGTTCTGGATGTGATCTTGTGTTCTGGATGTGAGCGGATGTTCTAGATGTGAGCGGGTGTTCTGGATGTGAGCAGGTGTTCTGGATGTGAGCAGGTGTTCTGGATGTGAGCTTGTTCTGGATGTGAGCTTGTGTTCTTGATGTGAGCTTGTGTTCTTGATGTGAGCTTGTGTTCTGGGTGTGAGCTTGTGTTCTGGATGTGAGCTTGTGTTCTGGATGTGAGCTCGTGTTCTGGATGTGAGCTTGTGTTCTGGATGTGAGCGGGTCATCTGGATGTGAGCGGATGTTCTGGATGTGAGCAGGTGTTCTGGATGTGAGCTTGTGTTCTGGGTGTGAGCTTGTGTTCTGGATGTGAGCGGGTGTTCTGGATGTGAGCAGGTGTTCTGGATGTGAGCAGGTGTTCTGGATGTGAGCAGGTGTTCTGGATGTGAGCTTGTGTTCTTGATGTGAGCTTGTGTTCTGGATGTGAGCTTGTGTTCTTGATGTGAGCTTGTGTTCTGGATGTGAGCTTGTGTTCTGGATGTGAGCTTGTGTTCTGGATGTGAGCGGATGTTCTGGATGTGAGCAGGTGTTCTGGATGTGAGCTTGTGTTCTGGATGTGAGCTTGTGTTCTGGATGTGAGCTTGTGTTCTGGATGTGAGCTTGTGTTCTGGATGTGAGCTTGTGTTCTGGATGTGAGCTTGTGTTCTGGATGTGAGCGGGTGTTCTGGATGTGAGCGGGTGTTCTGGATGTGAGCGGGTGTTCTGGATGTGAGCGGATGTTCTGGATGTGAGCTTGTGTTCTTGATGTGATCGGGTGTTCTGGATGTGATCGGGTGTTCTTGATGTGAGCGGGTGTTGAGGCGGTCTCCTCCTGAGGCTTAATAACGTGTAGGACATAGAGGAAGTCTCTGCTTGTTGACTTCATGTTGTGTTTCTCTTCAGGGTACCCTCACCTGCCCAGCAGCCTGTACTCCAGCCCGTACCTGTCCCTGGGACACCTGGACCCTCCGTCACTGTCCTCTCATCCTCTCTACGACTCACACAAAGGTCAGTCTCGCTCAGAGCGAATCCTCTCCCGGAGGTCGCAGGTCTTTATTCGTCCACAGACTCTATGACCTCTGACCCCTCTTGACCTCTGAATCATCCTGTGTTTCTGTTTCTTGTATTTCAGACGGGTTCTACATGCCGGCCTCCTTCAGCCAGCTGCCTCTCCACCCTCCATCCGCCCCCCACACTGCCCCATCCAGCTCCACGCCCCCGCAGAGGACGTCCCGGGACGCCGGGAGGGAGCGACACTACCGATGTGAGAGGGACAGAGAAAGGGAGCGGTCGAGGGAGGAGCAGAGGCCGCGCAGCGTGGTGGACCTGACGCAGGACGGAAGGAGCGAGGAGGAGCGGCGGGGGAGGAGCGGGGAGCGGGACTTGGACAGGGAAAGACACGTTTGGCCCCTGAGTCCTCAATCGAACCCGCCGAAACCACAACCCACAGCGGAGCACAGACCCCGGCCGTCACCTCCTCAGCACGCCTTCCCTTCAGGAGGACCCGGGGGAGGAGGCATGGGAGGAGGTGTAGGCCGGTTTCATGGACTGGAGACAGACAGAGGGGGCCGGGATGAGGAGGGGGGCTCTCGAGCCCACAACCACAGCTCCAACAACCCCGACAGACAAAGAAGGAGCGACTCTGGGGCCCCGTCGGCCGGAACCCATCACGTCTCCTACGCTTTCCCTCCCCCTGCACTTCACCCCTCCTCCTCCTCCTCCACACCCAGAGACCCAATCAGAGAGCAGCGAGTAATTGCTCCCACATATGTGCCTTCTGTGGAGGTCTATGACGAGCGGGCCGGGCCGATCCAGATCGCGTCTCAGGCCCGGGACAACAAACACAGAGAGAGGGAGCGAGAGAGGGAGCGAGAGAGGGAGCGAGAGAGGGAGAGAAACAGAGAGAGAGAGAGCTACAGGTTTCCTGAGCGGAGCCTGACGGATCATCGAGAGGAGGGTTCTGTCATCTGTTCTAACGGTTCCTCTGGGAGACGAGGACAGGACTCCTCTTTCCCCCCCAGCCAATCACGGCTCAGCCCGGAGAGCAGGGACGCCCCCAAACACTCCCTACGATTGGGCATAGAGCGGGCAGGGGCGGAGTCAAAGTGGAGTACCTCCATCAGTCCGTTAGCGAACTATGCTACGAGTCACATGGCCGCCCTGGCAGCACAACACGGACACACACTGTCCTCCCCCACACACACACAAATGTCCCCACACACACACCGCCCCGGAAGTAACACACACTCCATCCACAGCCACTCCCCCCAAACACACCCCTCCCAACACACAGGTGAGGAGGGGAGCCAGAGACGCTACCTGGACCCCCTCTACAGACCGGGGGGAGAGCGAGTGGGGGGAGGGGCCTCTGATCAGTCAGAGGTCTCTGCCATGCAGAGTCTCATCAAATACAGTGGGAACTTTGCCTCAGAGAGTCCTGGGTCCTCCAGGCACGCTGCTGACGGCCGGGGACCCTTTGGGGGTCTTGGACACATTGGACCAGAAGAGAGAGAGAGGGAGAGGGAAAAAGAGAGAGAGCGGGAGAGAGAGCGGGAGAGAGAGAGGGAGAGAGAGCGGGAGAGGGAGCGGGAGAGGGAGAGAGAGAGGGAGAGAGAGAGGGAGAGAGACAGGGACAGAGACAGGGACAGGGACAGAGACAGAGACAGGGAAAGGGTGTCAGGGGGTTCAGGGTCACTCAGGATGCCCCCCCAGTTGAAGAGGGAGCAGGAGCGTCCCGACAGCGCCCGCTCGTTCGGCCGGGAGGGCGAGGGAGAGGTACGTCATCCTCCGGTGGGCATCGCCGTTGCCGTGGCCCGACAGAGAGACAGCGGGACCAGCAAACCGAGCGGTGGACCGCCTGACACTCAGAGGACGCTGCTGCAGACCGCCATCAAAGGTAAACATTGTCTCTGATGTTAGGTCTCTGTGTCCGGGTCAGAGTGGATACTCAACCCTGATTGTCTGCTTGGTGTCCACACCCATTGAATAGTGTGGACAGAGGGGGGTCTGGATTCTAGTCTGGGGGTTGTTCTGGTTCGTGTACTCCTCGTAGTATCAGGTATCAGCAGTCTTTGGTGTCTGAGGGAGAAACAGTCAGTATGGAGAGCAGAAGCAGGAGGAGCACAGTCCAGCGTGTTGATTCTCCCAGAGCTGGTCTGAGGAGGATTTCTCTCTATAAACAGACATCAGCATGAGACTCGTTCATCGTCCAGGCGGGTTAACAGAGAACCTTGATCCATGTTAGTGCTCAGGGGTCCTGTTTAGTGGTCTCTGGGGTTTCTCTCTGTCGTAGATGTTCCTGTGTTTCCTGCAGCCCTCCTCCTGCTCTCTGCTCTGCAGCGTTTCATTAGTCCTTTTGGTTCCCATGAATAATGAAGGATCCATCTCGTGAGGGATCAGAGTTGTTTCCTCAGCTCTGATGACTTGGAGGTGTTGGGGCATGAGGAGGATGGTTTAAGCCCCGCCCCTCTGACCCTGCAGGCTGGTCATGTGGTGGGTTCAGGCTCTCTGTGGAGAGACCTGCAGAGCTCTATTCCTGGACGCCAAGGTCATTCAGACTCGTTCCTTCTGTCCTCACTCTTATTCTCCTCCTTCCTTTCTTCCATTCTTCTCTTTCTCTCTCTCTGTCCCCTCCCCCCCCCCCCCCTCTCTCCCTCCCTCCCTCGTTGCAGTGACTCCCCCCGCATTAAACCTGTCATTACAGAGAGCAGCTAAAAGCTACAAACAAGCCTTGAATTACAATAAGACCAGGCTGTGTTGCTAAGCGATGGATCAGTCTTCAGAGTGATGGACTCTGTGTGTGTGTGTGCGTGCGTGCGTGCATGTGTGTGTGTGCTTGCGTGTGCGTGCGTGTGTTTGGGGGCGTTTATTCATGGAGCAGAGTGATTGGTCTGACATCATTTTTCCTCTCTCACTGAGAAGAGCTCTGAATAAACAAGAGAGGGTGTACACGCACACACACACACACACACACACACACACACTGTCCTTTTAGAGGGTTTAACCTTGTTTGTTTACATACAGAGCATCATTGGTACACTAAGGTGCTGGTATAAACACTTTCTCCTCACTGAAACGACAGGAAGTGATGTCACTCTGTATTCAAAGACCACAACAAGAGAAACACGACGAATAAACTCAGAGAGCTTCTGATGGTCAGGAAGGCTGTGATCTCTGAAGCAGCTACGTTGGAACACGTTGAGAACACATAGAACACATGCTGAGAACATGTTAAGAACATATTAGGAACATGTTTAGTACACTTAGAGAGCACATTGAGAACACTTTAGAATCACATTAAGAACACTTTAAGAACATGTTTAGAACACCTAGAGAACACTTTAGGAACACGTTAAGAACATGTTTGGAACTTGTTGAGATCACTTTTAGAACACATTGAGAACACTTAAGGAACATGTTAAGAACACGTTGAGAACACCCTGCTGTCCGTGTGCTGCTTTCATTGAGGCTGGGAACATTGAACTCTCCTCTCCTCTGTGCAGACGAGGAGCGAGTGGAGGACCGTGCTCGACATCATGACGACCGGCTGCTGGCTGGCCGGCTGGAGCGCGAGCAGGACAAAGTGCTGAGGTATGCAGACGAGGCTGAAGCCTAATAGACAAATGATTATAATGATTATAAAGAGGTAATAATGATTATAATGATTATAAAGAAGTAATAATGTAGTATGTCTAATAATATAAGCTGAGGGGTGAACCAGCATTAAATCCAGCATGTGGTTTCCTTCCAGTGAGTCCAAGGAGCTGGCAGACTTCGCTCAGATGCATCCCGCCCCGCTGTCGTCCGGCCTGACGCCCAGTATAATGACGCCCAGCCTCATGACCCCAAACCTCATGGTGACTGGAGGGGCGGCGCGGTGGCCTCCTGACCCCTCAACTCTGACCTCTCACCCCTGGATGAGCCGGCCCGGAGCCCCTCCAGTCTGGCTGCCCAGCTCGCCGTACGGTGAGTGATGTCACACCAGGAAACGGTGAACAAACAGATTCATGAGTCAACGAGAGTTAACCTCCGAACATCAGAGCTCTGCAGCTCCTCCACTCAAACCCTCAACGACTACAGGCTGGTTTACATGTCTGCATCGACACCACACTCTGACTGCAGCTCTCTCTCTCTCTCTCTCTCTCTCTCTCTCTCTCTCTCTCTCTCCCCACCAGGCCTGGGTCCATCTTCGCTCCACCAGACCCTCCCCCCAGGATACCCTTCCTCTATGCCAGGGTCCATGCCCCCTCCATACCAGTTTGCCCGAGACCCTCAGTCTGGTCAGCTAATCGTCATCCCCACTGAACACCTGTCACACTACGGTGAGTGCGTGTGCATCTGCTGGTTTGATTTCCTGACCTTTTGCTGCACGTCTCCTGCTCCTCTCACTTCCTGTCTCTCCTCCGGTGGTCGTGATGCTGGAGAAGCGAGGGATAAATGAAGTAGAACCTGTGAGGAGCGTGTTGAAGCGCTGCAGCAGCCTTGACGTTCTGTCTCCTGTGCTTGTCTGTAGGAGGCGATGTGCTGGATCGTGGAGCCTCGGTGTGGTCGGGGGTCTACGGGACGGGCAGCTCGCTCCAGCACGCCGCCCAGCTGCAGCTCCTCTCCCAGCAGCAGATCCTCCGGCAGCAGGAGCTGCTGATGATCCAGCAGCACACCGCGCAGGTCCTGGAGCTGCAGAGGAACGCACAGCTTGTGGTGAGTCCACCTCACACACACAAACACACACACACACACACACACACACACACACACACACACACGCCTATATATATCACTCGGGGCTCAGTCTGTCTCTCTCTGGAGCTCTGATCAGAGAGTTCATTTATCGAACACCTGATGACCTCTGATGACCTCCGATGACCTCTGAGCTGAAGTTAACCCTTCACACACCAGGTTCCAGTGAACTCCTGCAGCTCGTCCTGCAGGCGACCCTGAATGTGTCACACCTCACTGAGCCGCCCCTCTCTGTGTTTCAGGAGCGTTTAAAGGCCAGCGAGCACCGACCCGACTTAGAAGACAAAGCGGACAGGCGTAACGCCGACCCCAAGCCCCGCCCCTCCTCCATATCCTCCCATTCTCCCTCACCCGTCATGCACCCCCGCAAACCTCCCCCTGCCTCTCGCTCTTCCACCCCGTCCACCTCCTCCCTCACACCGCTGCCTCCGCTCCCCTCACCGGTGACCACGCTGAAGTCCGAGGAGGGCGAGCAGAGAGTGTTGTCTCTCCCACCAACGATGCCCCTGCCTCACCCACCCTCCCCGCGCTCCGCCTCTCCGCCCCCTTCCTCGCCACGGCGTCCGAAACAGGAGGCGGCTGAGGAGGGGGAGGAGTCACGGAGGGAGCAGAGAGGAGGACAGAAACCGGCCTCTGCGTCCTTTCAGGGAATCTACTCTGGTGAGTGAGCTGCTCTCTGAGAGGCTGAAGCATGTTCTGTGTACTGATGTCTGATTGGCTCACCCAGGACCATCATCATCATCATCATCGCGCCCTGACGGCGTCTTTTAGTCCGCCATGTTTCATGTTTGTATGAACTCCTCTGTGGATCACTGACTCTGCTTCTCTCTGACAGATCTCCCTCCAGGTTTCCCTTATCAGTCGGTTCCTTTCCCCCCGTATCACGTCCCTGCATCCACTGGAGCTAACACTGAAGTGGTCCCACCACATCGCTCCCGCTCTCCCGTCCCTGCAGCCCCCCCTCCTCCTTCTGCCCTCCTTCATCCTCGGCTGCTGGATTCAGACATGAAGCCCCAAAAACTGGACTGCTTGCAGACCGGATCATTTCCGAAGCAGGAGCCTGAGCATCCTCGGCTCAACGTCAGAGTAGAACCTCTGGGTCCTCTTCGTCGCAGCGTAAGTCCGGCACTGGCCGCCCCGGAGCAAGACGGAGAAGCGCCGAAGCCGCTACCTCTGCTTGTCCCCAGCCCTAGACCTCAACAGGCCGAAAGACTAGAGACACAGGAGGACGAGAAGACCGGAGGTCACATCAAGACTGAGGTTTCACCGTACTCCTGCCGCTCAGCTTTTCCTCCGCCTCCTTTGCTCACAGAGGAACCTAAACCTGAGGTCCACACGGATCCTCAGCGATACCTCTGCATCTCTACAGGGACACACAGTGAGGAGTCTGCTCCGTCACTGGAGCTGACAGCCGGGGCCGAGGCTGAACCCGGACCAGCAGGCCCTTACGTGGTCTCACACGCTCCTGTTCAGAGAGACACGCCCGTCTGTCCTCCTCACGCCTCAGACTCCCCGCTGCCGCTCCTCGAAGGTCCAGAGGATCCCATGGCCGGGATGCTCGCTCTGCTAATGGCCACTGAGATGGCTCAGGCCCGACCCGGCTCCCCACCCGCCCCGGTTCTTGTACCGCAGACAGAAGACCCCGTCCTGGGTCTGGACTGCAGAGAGGCTGGAGCTCTGGAGATGGTGGCGCTGGAGGGGATGGCCCTGCTCAGCCAGATGGCCCAGAGAGAGATGGAGCAGATCAGCATGGAGAAAGGTGAGAGAGGGACGAGGGGAGGAAGGAAGGTAGTGAAGGAGACAAGGTAACATGTCTGTGCAGATAAGTGTATATTTAGACAGATGGATGGATGAATGGATGGATGGATGGATGATAGATAGATAGATAGATAGATAGATAGATAGATAGATAGATAGATAGATAGATAGATAGATAGATAGATAGATAGGTGGATGGAAGGAAGGAAGGAAGGAAGGAAGGAAGGAAGGAAGGAAGGAAGGAAGGAAGGAAGGAAGGAAGGAAGGATTAATAGATAGAAGGATGGATAGATGGATGGATGGAAGGAAGGATAGATGGATGGGTGGATGGGTGGAAGGATGGATGGATGGATGGAAGGATAGATGGATGGATGGATAGATGGATGGATGGGTGGATGGATAGATGGATAGATAGATGGATGGATAGATGGATGGATAGATGGATGGATGGATGGACAGATGGATAGATAGATGGATGGATGGGTGGAAGGATGGATGGATGGATGGATGGATGGATGGAAGGATAGATGGATGTATGGATAGATGGATGGATAGATGGAAGGATAGATGGAAGGATAGATGGATGGAAGGAAGGAAAGGTAGATGGATGGGTGGAAGTAAGAATAAATAGATAGATAGATAGATAGATAGATAGATGGATAGATGGATAGATGGATGGATGGGTGGAAATAAGGATAGATGGATAGATGGATGGATGGGTGGAAATAAGGATAGATAGATAGATAGATGGATGGATGGGTGGAAATAAGGATAGATGGATAGATAGATGGATGGATGGGTGGAAGGATGGATGGATGGATGGAAGGATAGATGGATGTATGGATAGATGGATGGATAGATGGAAGGATAGATGGAAGGATAGATGGATGGAAGGAAGGAAAGGTAGATGGATGGGTGGAAGTAAGAATAAATAGATAGATAGATAGATAGATAGATAGATGGATAGATGGATAGATGGATGGATAGATAGATGGATCACAGTGAGCCGCTCACTCATGTTTTATCTGAACAGATCTGACGCTGGACGCTCTAGACTGTCTCCTGGAGGCCAGCAGGCAGATCCTGTTGGAGGCCATCGAGACGCAGTCCCACATCGACCTGTGTCGGACGCTGGACCCCAACAAGAAGTACAGCTGGAGGCAGAGGAAGGAGGAGCCGGTGAGATGAAGAGCCTGTCCTCCACAGAGATCAACTGGTGTTGGTGAGGCGTTAACACTTTCTCTGCTCTCCGCAGCTCTTCAGTAAAATGTCTCTG
>NC_048291.1:2788303-2822652 GCF_009762535.1 Notolabrus celidotus
GTGTTTGTGTAGGTGTGTCTTTGTCTGTGTCTATGTGTGTTGCTGCAGTTGCCGTCCGTCTCAGCTGTGTCAGTCTGTGTGTGTGTGTGTGTGTGTGTGTGTGTGTGTGTGCGTGTGGCCCGTTGTTGACCTTTGACCCTGCGGTCACTCTGTCTGATGATCTCTCGTCTGAATCAGAAACCTCAGAGGAAGAAGATGGTGAGGATGATGATGAAGAAGATGATGAAGATGAGACAGAGGATGACAGCGTCTGTGAGGAGAGCGGGCTGGGGCTGCTGGCCAGGTTTGCAGCGAGCGCGCTCCCCGTCAGCTCCACGCCACTGAGCCTCCTCCATGACGGCAAACAACGCAGCCTGCAAAGCACTCTGGGTAACGCAACAGACACCAACACAAGTGTGTGTGTGTTTGTGTCTCTGTGTGTGTGTGAGCTCTCTGTGTGTGTCTGTGTGTGTTTTGACACCATGTGACCCTGTCCCCTCCCCCTCAGGCTCCTCGGACTGTGATTGGTCGGACTCTGGGTCTGACCTGCGGTTGAGGAAGTTCCCGTCTCTGCTTCACGGTAAACGCTCGGCTCCTGAGCTCCCCCTGCTTCCGCCTGTGACCCGCCGCCTCAACCAGCCCAGCCCCACCAAGAGGGACGAGTCCCAGCCAATCAAACGCAAGCCTCTGCCCAAACCCCGCCCCTCGCCCCGGTCTCCAGGGCGGTTCAGCTTTGACCTGAACTCCAGCTGCGCTCTCTGGGGCTGCAGCGAGGATGAGGGCTGGAACCGCCGACGCAGCGAGAGGATTTTCCTCCACGACGCCACCACCACGGCCGGACAGACGTCCACGCCACCCTCTGCCTCGACCAGCCAGAGCTCTTCCTCCTCCTCCTCCTCTTCCAACTCCAGCTTGGCCCCGCCCCTCATCCAGAAACCCGCCCCCAGACCCAAACCCGCCACGCCCAGCAGAGACGGAAAAGACGCAACGAAGGTACGAAAATAATTCACCCAGTTCTACGCAACAGAAGAGACATGAACAAAACCCCTCCTCCTCTTCCTCCTCTTCCTCCTCCTCATCCTCCTCCTCCTCCTGGTCTTCCTCCTCCTCCTCCTGCTGCTCCTCCTCCTGCTGCTCCTCCTCCTCCCCCTCCTCCTCCTCATCCTGCTCCTCCTCTTCCTCCTCCTACTGCTCGTCCTCCTCCTCCTCCTGCTGCTCCTCCTCCCCCTGCTGCTCCTCCTCCTCCTCTTCCTCCTCCTCCCCTTCCTCTTCCTCCTCCTTGTCTCCTCCTCCTGTTGCTCCTCCTCTTCCTCCTAACTCTGTCTTTACATCCTCATGTTTTAATGTGCGTGTGTGTGTGTGTGTGTGCGTGTGTGTAGCAGAAGAAGAAGCTGAAGGACCCTCCTCCTCCTGTGAGTCCGTCCTCTCCCTGCGGTCCAATCACAGACGTCCCCGCTCCGCTGAGCCTCGGCAGTCCGACCCAGAAGAGCCAGCCGAGAGCGAAGACGAAGGCGAGAGAGGTCAGTGAGACGAAGGATGAGCGGCGTGAACTTCATCATCTCAGCGAGGATGAAACCAGAGTGTGTTAGTGATCACTGTCGCTCTTAAGATCTGCTCTGTGGTGGATCTGGTCTCTGCTGGGTTAGGGTTCCTCTGAACACAGGCTGTCGTATGTTCAAGAGTTAGTCGTGTTCCTCCTTGACAGCAGGACTCAGGACTCAGGACTCAGGACTCAGGACTCAGGACTCAGGACTCAGGGAGGGCTCATCTCATCTTTATTAATAATCACTGTTCATACATTGAAGCTGCAGCACCAATAAACACAGACAGACAACAACAACAACAACAACAACAACAACAACAACAACAACACAATGACACAAGACCAACACAAGACAGAGGAACGGAATGTGAACTACAATAAAATAAAATAAAAATAAATAAAAAATGAATTAACATAAAATAAAATACAATAAAATAAAATACAATAAAATAAAATACAATAAAATAAAATACAATAAAATAAAATACAATAAAATAAAATACAATAAAATAAAATAAAACTAAATTAAATTAATTAATATAAATTAATTAACATCAAATAAAATACAATAAAATAAAACTTAATTAATTAATATAAAAATAAATTAGCATAAAATAAAATGAATTCACATAAAATAAAATACAATACAATAAAATGAATTAATATAAAATATAATTAAATTAAATTATATTAATTAAAAATAAATTAATTAACATAAAATTAGATACAATAAAATAAAACTAAATTAATTAATATAAAATGAATTACCATAAAATAAAATAAAATGAATTAACATAAAATAAAATACAATAAATTGAAATAAAATGAAATAAAATAGATGATTTAAAAAGAAGAATATAGAATTAAAATAAATAAAATACTCATGATGGTAATAATGCAGTCCAGGGCTAAAAATAAATGGCTCCAAGTTAAAATCCAGATTAAAACAGTTACTCTGTCTTTGACTTTAAAACACTCAGAGAGCTCGCTGCTTTAAGGTCTAGAGAGTTCAGAGTTTATGTCACAAACACAGACAGCTCTCTCTCTCTGTGAGGAACATCTGAAGGAGGACCTCAGAGACCGAACATGAAACGACAGGAGATCAGAGATGATGCTTTAAAAACAAGTAAAGGACCAAACAGAGAGGAAACCAGAGCAGAGTTGTGATGGGGATGTGTGTTTGTGTGTGTGTTTGTGTGTGTGTGTGTCTTCAGCCGTCCAGGGGAGCAGTGAGCCGGCTGATGGAGAGCATGGCGGCGGACGAAGACTTTGAGCCAAACCAGGACAGCAGCTTCAGCGAGGACGAGCTCCTCCCAACACGCGGCGGCAGCAGCAGCAGCGTGTCAGAGCAGTCCTCCACACCTGGTAAACACACACACACACACACACACACACACACACACACACACACACACACACACACACACACACACACACACATGGCTTATCCCTCCTCTGCTCACAGTGACGTGTGGTGTGTGTTTGTCAGCTCCGGTTCAGTGTGTGCTGGATAAGGACTCTCTGGTGGACGGACTCAGAGTTCTGATCCCGATGGACGACCAGCTGCTGTACGCGGGACACGTGAACACCGTGCACTCCCCTGACATGTGAGTACACCTGAGCAGGTCTTTCAGTGTGTTCAGGCTCTGACAGCCTCTTAAAACCTCACACACACCACAAACATCAGGTCCTCTACGGTCCGGTCCTAAAGCTCACTTTGAAAAGTCCTGAAACAAGTTCCTGTAATCCGGACCAGCTGGACCAGAACCCTCTGACACACACACCTCAATAAGCTTTCAGTGAAGAGGACTGTCTCTGTTCTTTCATACATAAAACCTCAAACCAGTCCAGCACAGTTCGGACACAGAAGAAGAAGAAGAGTTCTCAGTTTGACTCCTCCTCCTCCTCTCCTCCTCTCATCCTCAGATACAGCGTGGTGGTGGAGGGCGAGAGAGGGAACCGCCCACACATCTACTGCTTAGAACAGCTGCTGCAGGAGGCGGTGAGTGTGTGTGTGTGTGTGTGTGTGTGTGTGTGTGTGTGTGTGTGTGTCTGTGTCTGTGTCTGTGTCTGTGTCTGTGGGTGTGTGTGTGTGTGTGATTGTGTGTGTCTGTGGGTGTGTGTCTGTGGGTGTGCGTGTCTGTGAGTGAGAGTGTGTGTGTCTGTGAGACTGTGTGTGTGTGTGTGTGTGTGTGTGTGTCTGTGGGTGTGTGTGTGTGTGTGTGTGATTGTGTGTGTGTGATTGTGTGTCTGTGAGTGTGTGTGTGTGTGTGTGTGTGTGTGTGTGAGTGAGAGTGCCTTTGTGTGTACTCGTCTTTGAGTGTGCGTGTCTGTGAGTGAGAGTGTGTGTGTGTGTGTGTGTGTGCGTGTGTGTGTGAGTGTGTGAGTGTGTGAGTGAGTGAGTGAGTGAGTGAGTGAGTGTGAGTGTTTGTGTATGTGTGTGTCTGTCAGTGTGTGTGTGTACTAAAGTTCTTTGTTGTGTGTGTGTGTGTCTGTGTGTCTGTCAGTGTGTGTGTGTGTGCGTGTACTAAAGTTCTTTGTTGTGTGTGTACTAAAGTTCTTTGTTGTGTGTCTGTCAGTGTGTGTGTGTGTGTGTGTGTACTAAAGTTCTTTGTTGTGTGTGTGCAGATCATTGATGTGAAGCCTCCGTCCGTGCGCTACCTCCCAGAAGGAACCCGCATCGCGGCCTACTGGAGCCAGCAGTACCGCTGCCTTTACCCGGGCACCGTCGTCAACGGTACAACACACACACACACACACACACACACACACACACACACACACACACACACACACAGGTGGAGGTGTTAACAGAGCCAGAGTCCAGTAGAGTCTCTGAATGAAGCAGCAGTATGAGTCCTCTGAGAGGGTCTCTGCTGGACTTCAGTACCGGCTGCAGGCTGAGCTGGTCCTGGTTCTCAGGGTCTCATCTTGTTTTCAGGTTTTTACAGAGACCTGTAAATGTCCTGATAGGTTTCCTCCACACTCTGAGTCCTCACTGACATAATATTAAATAAGCATCTTAAACTGGAGGCGTGTCTTTGTGTCTGTGGGCGGGGCTTAAAGCTTCACATTCAACATCCTGTTCCATAAAGAAGCTCAAACAGAGCCGGTCTGACCCCAACACACTGAGACATGAGTCCACCTAGAGAGACGACAACAACAACAACAACAACAACAACAACAACAACAACAACAACAACAAGGCTGTTCTGTCAAAACAAACTGTTTGTTTGTTTGTTTGTTTTGTAAACAGGAAGTTCAGATGTTGACGAGAAAGATGACCTCATAACGGTGGAGTTTGACGATGGTGACACGGGACGCATCCCCCTCTCACATATCAGACTGCTACCACCGGACTACAAGATCCACTGTGAGAGCACACACACACACATACACACACATACACACACATATACACACACACACACACACACACACACACACACACACACACACACACACACACACACACTCTGACCTGAGTATCTGAGGTGGTCTGGTTCCCCTGAAGGATCAAACCTCTGATCTTCCCTCTCTGCAGGCGCCGAGCCGTCTCCCGCTCTGCTCGTGGCGAGCTGCTCCCGGAGGAGGGTCCGAAAATGCAGCAAAGACGGCAAAGAGGCGGGGAAGAAGCCGGAGGAGGGTGCTCCTAAGATCAAAGGGAAACCTGGACGCAAACCCAAACCCAAACCAGGTGAGCCGGTCTCTGTGGAGGCATCAGTCCCCCTCTCTGTCGTCTCTGGTCAGGTTCAGTGAAGACATGAAGCTTCACAGTCTTTGCTTATACCTTATATACATGAAGGTAATTATGGTCTCAGGTTAAAGACAGACTACTGACCAGGACTAATCCAGACTCCTGAGCTGGACTAATCCAGACTACTGACCCGGTCTAATCCAGACTCCAGCAGATTGTCTCCAGATTCTGACCCTCTTTCTTTTATTCCAGAGACCTCCATGAGTCAAGACGGCCGAGAGAAATCTGATCCCTCCTCCTGCTCCATCCAGCCCCCTGACAGACCCCCGGCTCCATCCAAACCCCCCTCCATCCAGAAAGCAGCTCACGAGAAGCCCCGCCCCGCATCCCGCCCAACCATGCAGGCCAAACCAGGCCGGAACGGATCCACCTCGTCCCCAACGAGGTCCCCCAGCCTCCCCGGCCTCATGTCCAGGAAATCCAGCTCGTCCCAGCCTCCTGCTCCTAAAGCGAGCCGCCCCCTCCCTCCGTCCCTGTACCCCAGCACCTACGGGAAGGTCCTGACCGTGGACCTGTACAGTGAGCCAAACCTGAGCTCCTACACCAGCCAGCGCAGAGACAACCCCAGCAGCCCAACCAACACCAAAACCATCTCCAGACCCAGTCTGGGGATGTCCTCCTCGTCTGCACCCAAACCTGGATCTTTACCCAGACCGTCCTCTGCATCCAAAACTAAACCCACCTCGGACCACCACAGCAGCTCTAGACCCAGCCTCAGCTGTGGTCTCAGTTCCATATCCCGGCTCTCCGCAGGTAAACCCGGCTCCTCCTTGACCCCCAGACCTTCACAGTCCTCTTTGTCTTCATCATCTTCATCGTCACCCAGACCCAAACTGAAGATCTCTGAGCAGCTGTCCTCCGTCTCCAGACCCAAACCGGGCCCGGGTCCAAGCGATGTGGGCTCTTTGGTGAGACGCAAGTCTGCTGAGCCCCTCGTTAAGCTCGACCATGAAGGCGTCACCTCCCCCAAAACCAAGAAAACCAAGGCTCTGATGCTGCTGGAGGGGCGGGGGGTCAGGCGAGACCACGCCCCCATCGCCACAGCCAATCAGAAGCCTCTAAAGGTCAAACCAAGAGCTCCGGAGAGAGAGGCCGTCCCGCCAGAGAAAGACTCTTCATACAAAACTCCGAGTCTGGTGAAGGAGAAGGTGGAGGGGCGGGGCGGAGCAGGTAGAGGACAGGAGGCGGAGCCAAGAGAGGAGAAAGGGAAGAAGGAGGAGAGGAAGATGAAGGAGGAGTCTCAGAGCAGCAGCAGCTCGGAGTCTGAGGAAGAGGGAGAGAAAGGGAAGGTGAAGAAGAAGAAGAAGAAGAAGTGTACC
Organism: Notolabrus celidotus; assembly: GCF_009762535.1. Classification (NCBI taxonomy): domain Eukaryota; kingdom Metazoa; phylum Chordata; class Actinopteri; order Labriformes; family Labridae; genus Notolabrus; species Notolabrus celidotus. The sequence continues at coordinate 2,794,902 of NC_048291.1, forward strand.
TCAAGCTGCTCCTCCTCCTCTTCATCCTGCTCTGGATCCTCCTCCTCCTCTTCATCATCCTCCTCTTCATCGTCTTCGTCCACTGATGACTCCTCCTGCAGCTCAGACGAAGACAGGACACCTACGCCTCCGCCTGGCCCCGCCTCCTCGCCTCCTGCACAGGAGAAACCAAAGGAAGAAACGAAAGAGGAGGAGGTGAAGAAGGAGGAGGAGTTAAAAGTAGAAGAAGAAGACGAAGAAGAAGATGAAGAAGAAGAAGATGAAGAAGAAGAAGAGCTTTCTCCTCCCTCACGATCCCCCTCTCCTTCATCCTCTCCGACTCCTGCTACTCCCGCTAAACCTGCTAAACCCGCCACCGGGAAGGGATCCGGGCAGAGGGGCCGTCCCCCCAAACCCAAGCCCAGCGGAGGAGAGGGGAAGGTGGGCAGACCGAAGCGCAGAGAGGGGGTCCACCTCCCCACGACCAAGGAGCTGGCCAAGCGTCAGAGGCTCCCCAGTGTGGAGAACCGGCCCAAGATCTCTGCCTTCCTCCCGGCCAGGCAGCTCTGGAAGTGGTTCGGGAAACCAACACAGGTGAGACCAGCCTCTTTCAGGTACCTTTGACAGTTAGAGACTGTTTACCTCATGAGACTCAGCAGGAGGGCTGACATAGACCTGTAGACCCAGAACCACCAAGGGTTAAAGAGGTGGTCCTCTGTGCTGGTCTTCTATCCTGGTCTTCTGTCCTGATCCTCTGTCCTGTTCTTCTGTCCTGATCTTCTGTCCTGATCCTCTGTCCTGATCTTCTGGCCTGGTCTTCTGTCCTGATCCTCTGACCTGATCTTCTGTCCTGATCCTCTGTCCTGATCCTCTGTCCTGATCCTCTGACCTTGTCTTCTGTCCTGATCCTCTGTCCTGGTCTTCTGTCCTGATCTTCTGTCCTGATCCTCTGTCCTGATCCTCTGACCTGGTCCTCTGACCTTGTCTTCTGTCCTGATCCTCTGACCTTGTCTTCTGTCCTGATCCTCTGACCTGGTCTTCTGTCCTGATCCTCTGTCGTGGTCTTCTGTCCTGATCCTCTGTCCTGGTCCTCTGACCTTGTCTTCTGTCCTGATCCTCTGTCCTGATCCTCTGTCCCGGTCTTCTGACCTGATCCTCTAAGCTGGTCCCCTGTCCTGATCCTGTAACCTGGTCTTCTGTCCTGATCCTCTGTCTTGGTCCTCCTCAGAGACGGGGTATGAAGGGAAAAGCTAAGAAGCTCTTCTACAAAGCCATCGTGCGTGGCAGAGAGATGATCCGGATTGGGGACTGCGCCGTCTTCCTCTCTGCAGGCCGGCCCAACCTGCCCTTCATCGGGCGGATCCAGAGCATGTGGGAGTCCTGGGGCAGTAACATGGTGGTCCGGGTCAACTGGTTCTATCATCCCGAGGAGACCAACCCGGGCAAGAAGCTCACAGACAAGAAGGTAGGAGGAAGCAGTCGTTTCTGTCCTCTGTCCTTGATCCTCCTCACAGACCCTGAATCAGACGGTAACCTGTGAATCCTTCTCTCCTGCAGAACTGGGACCAGATGTGTGGACAGTCTCTCCCAGCAGCTCTGCAGTCCTCCATCCAGAGGAAAGACTTCATGGAGGTGAGGAGCACAGACACACTTGATACCTCAGGAGACAGGAGACAGGAGAGGAGACATGAGACATGAGAGGAGACGAGATAGGAGACATGAGACCTAAGAGGAGATAGGAGACATGAGACATGAGAGGAGACAGGGGACATAAAAGGAGACATGAGACGTTAGAGCAGATGGATGACATGAGACATGAAAGGAGCCAGGAGTCATTAAGAGACATGAGGAGACATGAGAGGAGACAGGAGACATGAGAGGAGACAGGAGACATGAGACATGACAGGAAACATAACAGGAGACAGGAGATATGAGAGGAGACGAGAGAGGAGATTGGAGAGGAAAAAGGAGAGGAGACATGAGAGGAGAGGAGCCAGGAGACATAAGAGGAGACAGGATACATAAGAGGAGACATGAGAGGAGACATAAGAGGAGACAGGAGACATAAGAGGAGCAGGAGACATGAGAGGAGACATAACAGGAGACATGAAAGGAGACAGGAGATGAGACGGGAGACATGAGAGGAGACGAGAGAGGAGACAGGAGAGGAGACATGAGAGGAGACGAGTCAGGAGACATCAGAGGAGACAGCAGACGGGAGGGGACAGGAGAGGAGACATGAGAAGAGACAGGAGACATGAGAAGAGACATGAGAAGAGACAGGAGACATGGGAGGAGACGGGATACATAAAAGGAGAGAGGAGATGAGACAGGAGACATTAGAGGAGACATGAGGGGAGAAAGGAGAGGAGACGGGAGAGGAACCTATGTGTCTGTTGATCAGGTGTGGCTGGTGTGTAACGTGTCCTCTGTGTGTCCTCTCTGTGTGTCCTCTGTGTGTCCTCTCTGTGTGTCCTCTCTGTGTGTCCTCTCTGTGTGTCCTCTCTGTGTGTCCTCTCTGTGTGTCCTCTCTGTGTGTCTCAGCGCGCTCTGTACCAGTCGTCTCACAGCGATGAGAACGACGTGCAGACGGTCAGCCATAAGTGCCTGGTGGTCAGCGTGGAGGAGTACGAGCAGATGACTCACACACGCCGCTACGCCGACAGCGAGGACCTCTACTACCTGGCCGGCACCTACGAACCCACCACGGGTATGATCTTCAACACCGACGGAGTCCCGGTCATCTGCTGAACCAGACACCGGAACCAGAAACCGAACCTGAACCCCGGTCCTGGACCCGGACCTGAAAACGAGCCGGATCTACTTTCATGAGGGATGTTTCACCGTGCTGCCCGTCAGACTTTCACAGACGGACACACACACACACACACACACAGATGTTAATAAACCTTCATGGACTCACACACACACACACCTGCACACACACCTGTAAATACACACCTGTGTGTACACACACTCCTCCGAGTGTTTCACGTCTTAGAGTAACGTCAGAGTACTTTTGTAAAACAGCCGAGAAGCTTTAACGAACTGTGAAGGAGAGAGACGTGGAGACGGACATGCACGCGGTCATGTGACGTTGTGATTATGATGTTGCCATGGTGATGTTAGTCATGTGACAGTCCTATAAATGTTTGTAGAGAACAGCAGGAGCAAGAGACGCACAGAGAGAGAGGTGAGACTCCCTCCAACAGAAAGCACTTAAAAAAAACACTTAATTTAACCCTTCGTGTTCCCTCGACAATCCTTCTTCAGCGTGCACGCCGCACGCCGCTCCGACCTCTGACCCCTGACCCCTCACAGACTGAAGAGAGAGGAAGAATCCGTTTAAAGCACTTCCTGTTTCCATCCCCTGAGTTTTGTCTTAAAGGCAAATCCACACTTAAAGACATGTGAACACTATACGAGAGCAGATCCTTAGAGCGCCGCGGCACAGAGTCTGTTGAAAGGCATGCTGGGAAATGTAGGACCCCTTCTTCTCTAAATGTAAACAGAAGCAGCTGATTGTGTGTGTGCACGTGGATTCCTCCTTCACTGTCGGAGGGTTTGAAACATTGCAGTCTGTCCTCTGGTGTGAGGCGGCCTCAGTGATGTCACCTCTGAGCGTCCCGTGTTGCGTGCTCCGTGTGTTTCTGTCGCTTCTGACGTTTCGTCCCACGCTTCTTTGGCGTGTTTCGGGCGAACAGTCGTGAGTGCACTTTGAAGGCGCTCCGCTGCAGAGGAGACTCTGTGTTGTCTTCCAGTGAGCATCCTGTGTTCATGCTGCCGCTCCTCTGCATGGCGCCCTCGTGGTTTTCGTTGGAGCAGGTGAACAGACTCACCTGGTCCCGTTCTTCTTCTTCTTTTTTTCCGTCTCGTCGCTGCTGATGACGTTTTTTCTACGTGCCTGCTTTGACCCGTTCCTTTGGGCTGAAACTTTTGAATGTCCTGCTCAGGGTTAGTGAGCGTTTGGGCGGCCTTACCGTGAAGATTATGATGCTTTGCCAAATTCTGTTTAAGCCCCGCCCCCTCCTGCAGAAACGTCCTATATAAAGAGAATCCATAATTCCTCCTCCTGGTGTTTGGCTGCAGGTGAACATGAGCTCGCTTTCTGCAGAGGTTACCATGGTGATCCCGCTCTCTGCAGAGGTTACCATGGTGATCGCGCTCTCTGCAGAGATGGCGTGTGATAGTCAAACTTCGATTGCTCTGATCGATCAGACGGCGGCAGGACGACGTGTGTTCATGCCGTGAGCAGAGATGTAGCGACGCCTCGACACCATCACAAACATCCAACAGATTTACTGCTCTGACTTCAGCATCCACAGGAAGAACCTCATGTGTGTCCTTTCAAAATAAAAGCATACATTTCAGCAAAACAGGAAATAAATTCACCAACCAAGTGTCAAAATAAAAGCATCACACATATCCGTTAGGATGACATCATCATGAACCAGCAGCGTCAATCATCTGGGGTGGTGGAGCATAGCATAGCTTAGCATAGCATAGCATAGCTTAGCTTAGCATAGCATAGCATGCCATAATATAGCATAGCCCAATATAGCATAGCATGTGGTGTTGTGGTGAGTGGAGAGCGTCGTTACATCTCTGGTTGTCTCCTCCTCGTGATCAGCAGAGTTTCACCTTCAGCTGAGACTCATTGAAGCGTCCCTCATTAAAACCTGCAAGTGCAATGAACAAGATTTGACCAGGTACAGAGAGACCACACCTGCTGCTCAGAGACAGAGAGGGAGAGAGGGAAACTCTCTGGAGGAGGGGTGTGTAGCTCACGTTTGCAGGATGAAGAAATGATCTGAATGTTTGTTTACCCCTCGAGCAGCTAAAGCACTTTTTGTGTGTGTGTGTGTGTGAGAGAGAGAGACTGATAAGACATCACACTTATCCCCTGGTATTACCACACACACACACACACTCACACACACACCTGTGTAACCCTTACAGGTGTGTGTTTGGCCTTCCAGTCTCTATCAGTCCCGGTCTCCATCCAAAGCCCAGCCTTAGGCCTCACAGGGTCCAACACGCCGACTCGCCCTCTGCGCCTTGTTTTTATCGCGTTGGTTGATTTTATATTTTTGATCTGTTTCACTTTCACGAGCTCGTCTCCAAACGTTCGTCTCTGCTGTGATTCCTTTTTTTTTTTTTTGCATGTTTCCGTTTTTTTATTTTTATTCCCTTGCTTCCCCTCTCTGAACAATCGTCCACGCCCCCAAAGCGACCTGCTGACGGGCACCTGGAGCTAGCTGCTAGAAAGAGAGAGAGAGGAATGGGAGAGAGAGTATAAGAGAGAATGGGAGACAGAGACAGAGAGAGAGAGAGAGAGAGAGAGAGAGAGAGGTGGACTGGAGGCTGGTTCTTCGTCTGCTGTTCCTTCAGTATCGTCGTCTTCGTCCTGTTACAGAGTTAAAATAGATTATTTTGAAAATCAGAGTTTTGTAAATGATCCTTCAGAGTGGAGAGAAGATATCAGAGTATACTTTGTACCATGTTGAAACGTTTTAGAGAATCTGACGCTGAAATATTCACATCAACTTCACGTGTAAGAACTGTTCTCCTTTTTTTACAGCAGCCACATGATCAGTGTTTCTTTCAACTGTTTTAGTAACTCAGTATTTTATAGTCCTTCAATAAACTGAACAAACCGTCTCTGAGTCTCTGAGTCTCTGAATGATGTCCTCACAGACCACCATCTCCTCTGGGTCCCCCTCAGTCCTCCACAAAACCAGGTACGGCTTCATCAGGTCTAAGACACCGTCACCTGTGTCCAAGTCCCTCACACCTGTGTCCTAGTCCCTAACACCTGTGTCCTAGTCCCTAACACCTGTGTCCTAGTCCCTAACACCTGTGTCCAAGTCCCTCACACCTGTGTCCTAGTCCCTCACACCTCTGTCCTAGTCCCTAACACCTGTGTCCTAGTCCCTAACACCTGTGTCCTAGTCCCTAACACCTGTGTCCTAGTCCCTAACACCTGTGTCATAGTCCCTTACACCTGTGTCCTAGTCCCTCACATCCTCCACCTGTGTCCTAGTCCCTCCCATCCTCAACCAGGGTCCTTCACCTGTGTCCTAGTACCTGACATCCTCCATCAGGGTCCTTCACCTGTGTCCTAGTCCCTCAATCCTCAACCAGGGTCCTTCAGCTGTGTCCTAGTCACTCATTCTAAACCAGAGTCCTTCACCTGTGTCCTAGTCACTCACACCTGTGTCCCAGTTCCTCACATCCTCCACCAGGGTCCTTCACCTGTGTGTTATTCCCTCACATCCTCAACCAGGGTCCTTCACCTGTGTTCTAGTCACTCATCCTCAACCAGGGTCTTTCATCTGTGTCCTAGTCACTCATCCTCAACCAGGGTCTTTCATCTGTGTCCTAGTCACTCATCCTCAACCAGGGTCTTTCATCTGTGTCCTAGTCCCTCACATCCTCAACCAGGGTCCTTCACCTGTGTCCTAGTCCCTCACACCTGTGTCCTAGTCCCTTACGCCTGTCTCTTAGTCCCTTTGGCCTGTGTCCTAGTCCCTCACATCCTCAACCAGGGTCCTTCACCTGTGTCCTAGTCCCTCACACCTGTGTTCTAGGCACTTACGCCTGTCTCTTAGTCCCTTACGCCTGTGTCCTAGTCCCTTTCGCCTGTGTCCTAGTCCCTCACATCCTCAACCAGGGTCCTTCACCTGTGTCCTACTCCCTCACGCTCAGGTGTGAGGTCAGAGGTCACATGACAGCGAGTCTGCCCCCCGGGATCCGCCCCCAGAGAAAATTACCCAGAATTCCACTCATGAAACATTCAGCTGCTGTGTGTGTGTGTGTGTGTGTGTGTGTGTGTGTGTGTGTGTGTGTGTGTGTGTGTGTGTGTGTGTGTGTGTGTGTGTGTGTGTGTGTGTGTGTGTGTGTGTGTGTGTGTGGACTGCCCCTTTAATCATCAGTGGACTCCATCTTGGCAGCTCGGTAATGAAGCTGCTGCGGAAAATGGAGGAAAGTTCAGCTTCCTCTGCCGACCACGAGAGACGGTTCCCCCCCTGACCATCCACGACACTGCCCTCACACAGCTGTCAGAGGGTGTGTGTCTGTGTGTGTCTGTGTGTGTCTGTGTGTGTGTGCGCCTGTTTCATGGTGTGAGCAGCAGATTTCGGCCTCCTTTCTCCCCTCAAAGGACCAACTTCAGCATAACATCAGAACCTGCTGAGAGCCTACAAACACACACACACACACACACACATACACACACATACTTTCTCTCTCCATCATACCTCAGCAGCGCTCTGCACACCCTCCTGTGGGAGTGTCAGCATGCTGCACTCTGATTGGCCGGCATCACACAAGCAGAGGATTTCTATTGGCTCAGGCTTCATTGCAGAGCAGAGGAGGCTGAGGTGTGTGTGTGTGTAAGTGTGTGTGTGTTTCCTGGTTTCCCAGGAGACAGGTATCTAAGTGAGGGGGCGTTCAGATGCACAGTTTGAAAGCTTGTTGTTCAGTTTGTCCTTCAGCTGTTAGAGACACTAATATTCCTCCTTTCCTCCTCTCTCTCTCTCTCTCTCTCTCTCTCTCTCCATCTCTCTCTTGTTCTTCCTCCTCTTGTGATAAATCTGGATGTGAAGCAACAGCTGAGGCTAACAAATATTAGCTCAGAGTGTGATCCCACATGGAAGCGTGTGTGTGTGTGTGTGTGTGTGTGTGTTGTGCTGCATATCAATTAGCTATCTATTATTCATGTTGACAATTTAGTGAATTAAACATCACACACACACACACACACACACACACACACACAGTTGTTGTTGTGTGTATTTAGACAGCAGTGACAGAGTGGTTGAAATTTGTATCTGTGAGGACCTGACACCATCTAACGGAGGAGGAGGGTAACCCTACACAATAAACCCTGAACCCTAAACCCTGAACCCTTAGCCCTGAACCCTTAGCCCTGAACCCTTAGCCCTGAACCCTAAACCCTTAGCCTTGATCCCTGACAGTTTAACACTTCCCCATAAGTGTCCATAGACACGAAAGGCTCTACAGATAAATGTTGTCTTTGATCTTAAAGACAGAATTCTAGAACTTTGTCTTTGATCTTAAAGACAGAATTCTAGAATGTTGTCTTTGATCCTAAAGACAGAATTCTAGAATGGCGTCTTTGATCTTATAGACAGAATTCTAGAATGTTGACTTTGATCTTAAAGACAGAATTCTAGAATGTTGACTTTGATCTTAAAGACAGAATTCTAGAATGTTGTCTTTGATCTTATAGACAGAATTCTAGAATGTCGTCTTTGATCTTATAGACAGAATTCTAGAATGTTGTCTTTGATCTTAAAGACAGAATTCTAGAATGTTGTCTTTGATCCTAAAGACAGAATTCTAGAATGTCGTCTTTGATCTTAAAGACAGAATTCTGAGAAAAAGGGGTGGGATGTATTAAAAAAAACAGTGACCTCAACTCTCTTCCATATTGAGGCCATGATTGACAGCTCCCCTGTGTGGACCAATGAGGCTCCAGCAGGGCTGTGTGCTCTTGATTATCAGAGTAGAGGAAACGTAACAAACACTAACTCAAGAGTCATTGAATGCACCATAACCGACAGCAGGTGAAAACATTCCCGCCCTCAGAGAGTCAGTCACAACTCAACCATCACACCACCACAGCTTCCTGCAGAGTCCTCAGGGATGTTCTTGGAGCTGCAGCGCTCTCTGCTGGACAGAAGCAGCTAATACAGGCCGTAGTTCACCCTGGGCAGAGAGCATGGAGACGTGAGCTCGGAGAGACTTCAGCAGGGACTGAGTCTGGTTCCAAGACTCTGAGGAGCAAAGAGACTCTGATAGCAGAGCGGAGTCTGTCCTCTGACAGAGGCTTCAACAGGTTGCAAGTGAATGAATGAATGGATGAATGAATGAATGGATGAATGGATGAAGCCTCCTTGTATAAGTCACAGCAGAAACAGCAGACAGGACCTTCGGCTCCCTCTCTCACCTCCTCTCCCCCGTAGCTCTTCTTCTGTTTGATCTTCTTCTTTCTTGTAGGTCTCAGACTTGCGTCGTGTCTCAGGGATTCCCTCTCCAAGCTCCTCCTCCTCACCGTGGGCCGTCTGGGATTTTTGGTGATCTAATTTTGTAGCTTATTGATCTGCTGAACGATCTAGAAGAGGTCAGAGTTCAGGTGTTCATCCTGCAGGCTCGGATCATTCACCTGGATTCAAACAAACACCTGGTTCATGCACTCAAACCCACACCTGTGTGATTCAGGGCTCCCCGTGTCCACCTTTCTACAGGACATGCTCTCTGAGCTCTGCTTGAATATTCATCTCAGCCAACAGCTCAGGTGAGCGAGGTGAACACCGTAAATGGTTCAATCCCAGCGATGAAAACAGAAACATGAAGTTTAACTTCCTTCAGTTTGTTTATTCTTTTATATATTTACACTCCTCTCCTCCAACACTGATCAGTGTCTGAGCTGCGTCTTCGTCACGTCCCACATCATTACAGGATGTTGCACCGTTCAGAGGGACACACTGAGCACGCTCAGTGACCACCTTCAACTGTAAACACAACATTTGTTCTTTATACACAAAGAAAGAAGAGAGAGGACAGAGACCCGCTAACTCATGACTCTGACATTACTGAATAACAGCTGATACAGATCATCATCATCATCATCATCATCATCATCATCATCATCAACATCAACATCATCAACATTTAATCTCAGGTGTGAGGCAGGTAGTTCAGGAAATCAGGAAAGTTTGAGACGAGGCGTCGCTCTCTAAAGGAAACCTGAGACAGCTAACGTTAGCATTCAACACCTGAGCTGGCTCATATTACCTCTGCAGTTCTACACAATATTAAATGTATGGCACGAAGTCCTAGCTAACGATGATGCTATCTGGCTAACGTAAAAGTTAGCCAGCAGGTGTGTGAAGTGTTTCCGTTAGCGATGGTCAAACAGGACAAACAGACTGACGTGATTTAAAGGAGAAATCAGACTCCTGTGTTCCTCTGAGACACGCCCACAGAGTTCCTCTGAGACACGCCCACAGAGTTCCTCTGAGACACGCCCACAGAGTTCCTCTGAGACACGCCCACAGAGTTCCTCTGAGACACGCCCACAGAGTTTCTCTGGCGTCCTGAGAACAGGAGCGTTAGCTTCAGGTTCAGCAGAACATCTCAAACAGGAACTGTTTCAGCAGAGTGTAATAAATGTGTCTCACGTTTGATCCTGTCCACGCTCACCTAGCTAGCCTCGTCTCTTTTGGCACAGTTTTTATTAATTGGACTTTTCTTGTTTTATTGACGCGCACACTTCACCTGAGGAAGAAGGCGTCCTCTGTCCGTCTGAATGAAGAGGTAATAAAGATGAAGCGTTAGTCGGCTAACTGAAAACAGACTGAGGTTTAAACTCACGGCGTGCTGTTTGTCCCTCTCAGCACACCGTAGTTTAGCTCTGCAGTGTCTTCCTGCTTCCTGCTGCTGTGATGGAAACAGACACGCTCAGAGTAACCTGCAGTCTGAGCGCACACCTTCAGGTGATCAGGTGTTCTCTGAATGTGTGACAGAGTTCTGCTCTCACATCATGAACTCAGTCAGAAGATCAGTTGATGTTCCAGCAACCTTTCAGGACTTAAAGGATATATATAAATATATATCCTTAAAGTCCTGAAAGGTGGTTATAGTTTGAACGTGATCTAAAGGGATCTACAGACGATGAAGGGGAGTATCCTCCTCTTCTTCTTTTAAAGGTGCAGTCAGCAGAAATCAACGGTGACCTGAGGAGCTGCAAACAGAAACAAACCAACCGTCTGACTGAGATCTGAAACACCAGGACTCTCCTGGTCCCTCTGCCCCCCCCCCCACGCATGCACAAGATAAATTCACAGTGAGACACTCAGAGGACTCCCGAGCCCGCTGAGCTCCGGTCTCCAGAGTCCATCCCAGTCCAGATGTTTGATCCAAACCATGACCTGAATCAGTCAGTCCACTCCTCAGGATCAGTGTGTTAAGGGCTGCAGGTGTGTGGAGGTGTGTGTACGTCTGTGTGTGGACGTTCAGTACCCCGAGGCGTTGGCAGGTGTGTGTAAGGTGAGTGTGTGGAGGTGAGTTCCTGATCCATGAGCCGAGAAGCTGTAAGCGGCGTACGACACGACCGAGCCGACCATCAGGCCTGACATGTAGGAGACCGTCATCGTGTTTCCTGAAGAGAGGGAGGGAGGGAGAGAGAGAGAGAGAGGAAGAAAGTGTTAAAGCTGCTCTACTCTTCCTGCTCTCTGATACTCTCCTGTGATTGGATGATTGGATGACCCCCTGCTCTCTGATACTCTCCTGTGATTGGATGATTGGATGACCCCCTGCTCTCTGATACTCTCCTGTGATTGGATGATTGGATGACCCCCTGCTCTCTGATACTCTCCTGTGATTGGATGATTGGATGATTGGAGGACTCACCTGCCAGCTCTCTCTGTTCGGGCGGCACTTTTCCAGCAGCCTGGATCATGGGGACGGATCCGAAGTATCCGTTGGTGACGCCCATGAGGAGGGAGAAGAGACAGGGCCAGGCGGGGTGGGACAGGGTGGGAGAGCTGGCCGGGTACACGCACATGACGAACAGAGGGATGAAGACCACCCGCAGGCAGGAGAAGAAGAGCAGGCGGCCTCCAGACCAATCATATGGCAGCGCGGCCAGGATCTGAGGAGCGAGCAGAGAGTTACTCTGAGGGACCGGTTTACTCTTTCACATCCTTACAGATCATCCTGCGTGACGCAGCACGTTGTGCAGCACGCCATCCCATCTGTGGTTATTTCATGTTTTATATATTTATATGGACTGCTGATGGATGACCTTTGACCTCAGAGCAGGCGTCTGAAAAAGAGAGAACCTGTATAGAGTATAGGATTGTTGTAGTGTGATGCAATTGTTTGCCACATGGGGGCAGCAAACCTCACAGCTATACAGCTGACTGTTTACACACAGTGTTCATGTCTTCCTCTGATCTCAACACTCTTCTCTGGGTCACATGATCGCACAGAACAGTATATTACAAAGTCTCATAAAGTTTAAATATTAAATATATAAAAAAAATAAAATATATTAAATATATCCAAGTGTATTAATTATATTCAATTTATTGATTATATTAAATATATTTAATATATATTCAAGTGTATTAAATATATTGAAAAATATCAAATATATTAAATATGTTAAATATATTCAAGTGTATTAAATATATTAAACATATTGAAAAATATTAAATATATTGAATATGTCAAATATATTAAAATGTATCTAATATATTTAGTATATTAAAATGTATTAAATATATTAAATATATTAAATATATTGAATATATTAAATATATTAAATATATTAGAATGTATTAAATATATTGAATATGTTTAAATGTATTAAATATATTGGATATATTAAATATATTGTACATGGTTAAATGTATTAAATCTCTTTGATATATTAAAATGTGTTAAATATATTGAATATATTAAAGTGTATTAACAGTATAATTGATGTAGTGATGCTTGCTGTCTGCACAGGTGAGTTGGTCCTCATGGACAGGTCCTGTAACTGTCTCCTCCCTCTTCTCCTTACCTATGGTCATGTTTCACAGGTAACATGCTGCTCACCTTGCCTACGAAGTCGGACATGTTGAATGTGGCCATGATGAGGATGGGGAACCACTCCCCCAACATGACGTTCCTTATCTCTGACTCCAGACCGGGGAACAGGCACAGAGTGATGCTGTAGGTCACAGCGATGGACAACATGTAGGTCCAGATCACACGGGACACCACGTACCGATGCAGGATCATATCTGAGAGACACACACACACACACACACACACACACACACACACACACACACACACACACACACACACACACACACACACAGGATGTTTGTGAACAATTTGAGCAGGTGGAACACGAGGAGCGCCCTCCTCTTCATGGTCAGAGGGGATGGAGCAGCGAGTACCTCGGACTCCAGGCCAGCTCTTCCTTATCTTGGCTTTAGGAGCATCAAATCTCACGTACGTCCCTCCTTCGATGTCCTCCACGCCTTCCTCTGCGGAGGGCGGCGCCGTTCCTCCGTTTCCCTGGAGACACACAGAAGAGGAAAGATCATTCAATCACTTGGCGACCATTTTCCTGAGACGTCTCAGATTAACGAGGGACTGAAAGTCAGCTGATGAAGAGACGCCGTGTTTCATCTGAAGCTGCAGAGACGAGGTGAGCTGTGTTCACTCAAACGTCCTCACAGCCTGCTGACACCTGTCTGCCCCCCCCCCCCCCACTCTGTTCACCTGTCTGTTCACCTGTCTGTTCACCTGTCTGTCCACCTGTCTGTCCACCTGTCTGTCCACCGGTCTGTCCACCTGTCTGTCCACCTGTCTGTACACCTGTCTGTATACCTGTCTGTCCACCTGTCTGTCCACCTGTCTGTCCACCTGTCTGTCCACCTGTCTGCTCACCTGTCTGTCCACCTGTCTGCTCACCTGTCTGTCCACCTGTCTGTCCACCTGTCTGTCCACCTGTCTGTCCACCTGTCTGTACACCTGTCTGTCCACCTGTCTGTCCACCTGTCTGTTCACCTGTCTGTACACCTGTCTGTCCACCTGTTCCCCTGAGTGTGACGTCCCTGCAGGTGTCTCTGTGGTTGTTGATCCTTCATGTTTAAAGAACTTTATTTGAAAACACGTTCATGAATCTCAAACATCATCAGACGCTGAATCAAGAAGCAGAGAGCCGACCTTCATCCTTCGGTCTTCATCATCCATAAAGACGTCAGCTCTGTACGACTGCAGGCTGACGTCATGATGTCAGAGACACACACACACTCACACACACACACACACACACACACGTCCATTAGCTGATTAGAGGACTGCGGGCAGCACTCTTCCTGATTATCTCATAATGTCGAGCGCTGCCTTGGTTTCCCTGACAACCAGAACAAAGAGCATCCTCAATCAGCCCCCAGCACACACACACACACACACACACACACACAGAGGAAGAGGAGGACACGCATCATCATTTCTTCATCTCACAGACGAAGAATTTACCCACAATGCATTGCACAACTGCTGACTTGAAGGACGTGATCAGCACTAAATGTAAACAAACAACAGTTTAAGGTAAACAAAGAAAAACTCTCTCTCCCTCTCTCCCCTCCTCTCCCTCCCTCTCTCCCCTCCTCTCCCTCCCTCTCTCCCTTCCTCTCCCTCCCTCTCTCCCCTCCTCTCCCTCCCTCTCTCCCCTCCTCTCCCTCTCTACCTCTCTCTCCCCCCCCCCCCCCCCCCCCCCGGCTCTCTGGTGGATCTGAGTCCCTCTAAGTGAATCTAAAATCGTCCTGCAGCTTAAATAAAAGATTTGAATTAACCTTCTCTCTCTGTTCCCGTCGTCACGCTCTCTCCTCACAGTCTCAGTCTGCTGGTTTAGTCTCAGTCTGCTGGATCAGTCTGCTGGTTTCGTCTCAGTCTGCTGGTTCAGTCTCAGTCTGCTGGTTCAGAGTGCTGGTTCAGTCTCAGTCTGCTGGTTCAGTCTCAGTCTCCTGGTTCAGTCTCCTGGTTCAGTCTCCTGGTTCAGTCTCAGTCTCTTGGTTCAGTCTGCTGGTTCAGTCTCAGTCTCCTGGTTCAGTCTCAGTCTGCTGGTTTAGTCTCAGTCTGCTGGTTCAGACTCCTGGTTCAGTCTCAGTCTGCTGGTTTAGTCTCAGTCTGCTGGTTCAGACTCCTGGTTCAGTCTCCTGGTTCAGTCTCCTGGTTCAGTCTCCTGGTTCAGTCTCAGTCTGCTGGTTTAGTCTCAGTCTCCTGGTTCAGTCTGCTGGTTCAGTCTCCTGGTTCAGTCTGCTGGTTCAGTCTCAGTCTGCTGGTTTAGTCTCAGTCTCCTGGTTCAGTCTGCTGGTTCAATCTCCTGGTTCAGTCTCAGTCTGCTGGTTTAGTCTCAGTCTTCTGGTTCAGTCTGCTGGTTCAGTCTGCTGGTTCAGCATCCTGGTTCACTCTCAGTCTCCTGGTTCAGTCTCCTGGTTCAGGGTGCTGTTTCAGGGTGCTGGTTCAGGGTGCTGGTTCAGTCTGCTAGTTTAGTCTCAGTATGCTGGTTCAGACTCCTGGTTCAGTCTCCTGGTTCAGTCTCCTGGTTCAGTCTCCTTGTTCAGTCTCAGTCTGCTGGTTTAGTCTCAGTCTGCTGGTTCAGTCTGCTGGTTCAATCTCCTGGTTCAGTCTCAGTCTCCTGGTTCAGTCTCCTGGTTCAGTCTGCTGGTTTAGTCTCAGTCTTCTGGTTCAGTCTGCTGGTTCAGCATCTTGGTTCAGTCTCAGTCTCCTGGTTCAGTCTCCTGGTTCAGTGTGCTGTTTCAGGGTGCTGGTTCAGGGTGCTGGTTCAGTCTGCTGGTTCAGTCTCCTGGTTCAGTCTACTGGTTCAGGGTGCTGGTTCAGTCTGCTGGTTCAGTCTCCTGGTTCAGTCTGCTGGTTCAGGGTGCTGGTTCAGTCTGCACACACACGCACACTAACTTACAAATCTTACTTCCTCTGCGGTGACATCATGGTGGACTCGGTATCCGGTCCCGTTGTCCCGGGGGTCGTGACCTTTGCCCTGACCTTTGCCCTGGGCATGGTTGGTGTAGTAGCGGACGAAGCGGGAGCGGCGGACGAGCAGGTGCAGCAGGAAGCAGAGCATCTCCATGCTGATGGAGACCAGGAAGAAGATGAGCGTGTTCCTCCGCTCGTCCGGGATCAGCAGCTTGGTGAAGATCCGAGACAGCGAGATGATGACCCCGGCTGTACCTGGGGGGGCGGAGAGACAGGTGAGCGCGCAGGAGGGGGAGGAGCTAAGACAGAGACGTGTATGAAGCCTCGGCGTACTTACTCTCCCCCGTCATCACGCCCTGAGTGTACCTCTTGGGCAGCATCCCCATGTAACCATAGAAACTGGACTGCTGCACTGTGAAAGGGATGAGGAGGAGGTCAGCACTTCATGTGTGTGTGGGTGTGTGTGTGTGTGTGTGTGTGTGTGTGTCAAATCAATAATAAATGAAGAGGAGAGAGAGAGAGAGAGAGAGAGAGAGAGAGAGAGAGAGCATCATTATCAGCAGTACCTGTACATCCAAAGGCCACCACTCCCACTGACACCAGGTTGATGATGTAAGCCTGCCTCGTCGTGAACTTCGCCAGCCAGACATCAAAAACACTGACGAAGACCAGCGGGCCCAGAGCGAAGATATAACCTATAGAGAGTGAGAGAGAGAGAGAGAGAGAGAGAGAGAGAGGGAGAGAGAGAGATAGAGAGAGAGAGAGAGGGGAAAAGCCTGATCCAGGTGTGATGTCTTGTCATGTATGAACAGGTTAGATCTCAGAGCTGGATCACTTTCTTCAGACTCTGCTGCTCTGACTCGATGACACTCTTTAAGGATGCTTCCTGGAGGATGCAGGAGGAGCTGCAGCTGCAGAGGGCGCTCTGTAGGAACCTTGCTCCTACGTGCTTTAACCGCCGGGCTCCATCATCACTCTGTCTCACTCCGTCTCTCTCTGTCTCACTCCATCATCACTCTGTCTCACTCCATCATCACTCTGTCTCACTCCGTCTCTCTCTGTCTCACTCCATCAGCACTCTGTCTCACTGTCTCACTCTGTCTCACTCTGTCACAGTATGTCTCACTCTCTCCCTCTGTGTCGGTCTGTCTCACTCTGTCTTGCTCTGTCTCATTCTGTCTCAGTATGTCTCACTCTGTCTCGTGTATCCCACTCTGTCACAGTATGTCTCACTCTGTCTCCCTCTGTCTCGGTCTGTTTCACTCTGTCTTGCTCTTTCACAGTATGTCTCACTCTGGCTCACTCTGTCTCACTCTGTCTCACTCTGTCTCGGTGTATCCCACTCTGGCTCACTCTGTCTCACTCTGTCTCGGTGTATCCCACTCTTTCACAGTATGTCTCACTCTGGCTCACTCTGTCTCACTCTGTCTCGGTGTATCCCACTCAGTCACAGTATGTCTCACTCTGTCACAGTATGTCTCACTCTGTCACAGTATGTCTCACTCTGTCACAGTATGTCTCACTCTGTCTAACCCTGCAGTAGCATTGAAACGTCTCTTCGATGAACACTTCTGAATCGCTGGTGTCAGGCTGCGTCTGTGAAAGCTTGTGTTCTCTCTGCCTGAACCGGCTCGCCTGTAGCAGGATTTTAAAGAGTCAGGATGTAAACAGACTCCCTCTGGTGGATAGACGGCTCCTGGCAAAGTTTGTTTGAAACATTTTATGGATGAAACTCTGGAGATTTACAGCAGAGTGTATTTCTCCTTCTCTGTGAACCAGCTTCACATTCTGGCTCTGTTTACTTTGCTCTGATAGGCCGCCGGGTTCCCAGCGGGTCATTAAGAGAGAAGCAGCAGCAGGAGTTCCCGTAGTGAGACTCCTCTCTGACTCACCCACTGTGATCCTGGTGTGCAGGCTGAGTCTCTCCACCAGCACGTTATTGAGGATGACGGCCAACAGAGCCACCAGGATGTACGTCAGACTCATGTCGAACACGATGGACGTCCCTGAAACACCAAAACAAGAACCATGACTCCTGAGTGACACCTGAACCCCGAAGCTCTGTTTGACTTCCTGCTCTCTCTGCAGGAGGATGGATCCAGCAGAACCCTGATCAGGTCCAACGTCAGTACGAGAGTCGGCCTCCTTTACTGCTGAAGACATGTCTGCACAGTTTACACACAACTCTGTGACTCAGCTGTTTTTAACTGATCAGCATCATCGTCTGTGTTAAAGATGGTCAACAAGACAGCTCCCCGAAAGTGAAGCCAAAACCCTTAGAGCTTAGGGCTCCATGTTAGCAGACAGGAGGGGCAGGAGAACACTCGTACCTTCAAACTTGTGGTGCAGGTAGTCCACGTCGGTGATGAAGCTGTTGTAGGGGAGCAGGAAGCCCACTCCAGCCAGCAGCATGGCAAAGTAGATCCCATGGTAGCGGTCATCAGGGATCGGCTCCTCGGAGTCTGAGCAAGAGGGAGAATAAAAACATCAGCATGAGGTCTGCAGCCTTCAGGTCTACCTGAAGCTGATCCAGAATGAGGCAGCAGAGACCGCCTCCCTGATTGAGGACATGCTGGTCCCACAGTTTCTGCAGAATACTGGACTTCTGTCCCTTCAGCTGATTTAGTTCCAAGTTTTCTTATAAGTGTTAAATGTTTCTAATCCGGTCTAATCCGTGAGCTGCGGCTCGGCTGATTCATGCAATTACATTTTCAGCTGACGACAGAGGAAGAAACAGGAAGTCAAGACTTTGCATTCACTCTGATGTGTTGTTATTGTTTCAGTGTGTTTCTTTGAGTTTGCTGATTCAGCTCTTTAATAAATCAGCTTTCTGAGAGTGTTAGTGATGACCGAGCTCTGCAGCTGCTCTGTGTGTGTGGAGTAAACACAGGAGACAGCGTGATTAGCATGAGATGTCATCACGTCTGCACAGACAGGAGGAAGGAGAAGCGCCTGCAGGGGCTCAGAGCTCATTAACAGACCTTTGATGAAGGAGCCGGAGCTGGACCGCCCGCTGTGGTGAGTCTGACATTATGTCCTGGACTTCATTCAGAGGACTGATGAAGATCAGTAAAAACAGGCCTTCTTAAAGAGGTCTGACGTATCTCTCCTGCTTAGTCATAAACTGAAGTGTCAGATGGAGGGAGGAGAGAGGACCGCCGCAGAGGAAGAGACTGGAGGAAGAGAGGGGGCGGGATCTGTTGATCTAGGACACTTGCTGTGTGTCCTTGGTCACTTGTGACCTAATTAATATGGCCTCAGTGCAACCAGGCAACACATCAGTCCCTGCTGTTACTCTCTGTCTGTCACACTTCCTCTGATTCATCCCTCTCTCCTTCAGCAGGACTTCTTTAAACATGAACATCACAAAACTCAAACATGGCTTCTTTAAATCCCAGTGTGTCCTCTCCGAGTGTCCTCTCAGTGTGTCCTCTCAGTGTGTCCTCTCAGTGTGTCCTCTCAGTGTGTCCTCTCAGTGTGTCCTCTCAGTGTGTCCTCTCAGTGTGTCCTCTCAATGTGTCCTCTCAGAGTGTCCTCTCAGAGTGTCCTCTCAGAGTGTCCTCTCAGAGTGTCCTCTCAGTGTTTCCTATTAGTGTGTCCTCTCAGTGTTTCCTCTCAGTGTGTCCTCTCAGAGTGTCCTCTCAGTGTGTCCTCTCAGTGTGTCCTCTCAGTGTGTCCTCTCAGTGTTTCCTCTCAGAGTGTCCTCTCAGTGTTTCCTCTCAGAGTGTCCTCTCAGTGTTTCCTCTCAGAGTGTCCTCTCAGTGTTTCCTCTCAGTGTGTCCTCTCAGTGTTTCCTCTCAGAGTGTCCTCTCAGTGTTTCCTCTCAGAGTGTCCTCTCAGTGTTTCCTCTCAGAGTGTCCTCTCAGTGTTTCCTCTCAGTGTGTCCTCTCAGTGTGTCCTCTCAGTGTTTCCTCTCAGTGTTTCCTCTCAGAGTGTCCCCTCAGTGTGTCCTCTCAGAGTGTCCTCTCAGTGTTTCCTCTCAGAGTGTCCTCTCAGAGTGTCCTCTCAGTGTGTCCTCTCAGTGTGTCCTCTCAGTGTGTCCTCTCAGTGTTTCCTCTCAGTGTGTCCTCTCAGTGTTTCCTCTCAGAGTGTCCTCTCAGAGTGTCCTCTCAGTGTTTCCTCTCAGAGTGTCCTCTCAGTGTGTCCTCTCAGTGTTTCCTCTCAGTGTTTCCTCTCAGTGTGTCCTCTCAGAGTGTCCTCTCAGTGTTTCCTCTCAGAGTGTCCTCTCAGTGTGTCCTGAATACGGCGTGTTACGGTGCAGGTTTGATGCAGAGGTGTAGAATGATTGTTCATAAAGTCTTCAGATATGATCAGAGTCTGATCAGTTCTTCCACCTGTTAAACTTAATCTGAAGATCAGGTGAGCTGTGAGGGTTCGTCTCTCTCAGTGTTTGGACAAAAAGATGAGGATGGAGGATACTCATGGACTCTCTACTTCCTCTCTTTCATCCTCGTTCTTTGTGTATCTATTTATAACACACACACACACTCACACACACACACACACACACACACACACACACACACACAGACACAGACACACACAGGTAGTGAGAATAGAACCTGTCTCACCGGTCTCGGACAGAGCCAGCACTCCTCTCTCCGGGGCGTCCTTACTGATGTCCTCCTCCTCCAGCTGGTATGAGTCGAAGCTGTAGCTCTGCACCACGCCGCTCTCTCTCGCCTCCCTCCAGCTCTCCCTCCCTGCATCCCTCCATCCTGCTCGTCCCGGGTCCCTCCACACGATCTTCTCCTCGGGCGTCTGGACCGGTGTTGGCCTGCGGCGCTCAGCTCCCACTGAGCTCATCTCAGGTCCTCGATTACACACACTCACACACACACACACACAAACACAGACAAACACCCCTATACACAATACAAACTACACACCCAGGGGATTGTGCATGTTAAACACAATCACTGCGTCACGCCCCGAGGAGAGGGCCGAGGATCTGCAGGGACAAACACAGACAGACACAAAATTAAAATGTATGAGAGGAGAGAGAGAGGGACAGAGAGAGGGAGAGAGAGAGGGAGAGAGAGAGAGGGAGGGAGAGAGAGACAAAGAGACAGAGAGAAAGCTAAAAAGCTGTCACTGCTTCACTGACGGTGACAGGAGACAAGGTTAGACTCCCCAGGGAAATGTAGATATCTGTAAGTGTATCTGTGGGTGTGTGTGTGTGTGTGTGTGTGTGTGTGTGTGTGTGTGTGTGTGTGTGTGTGTGTGTGTGTGTGTGTGTGTGTGGCATATTAAATGTGGGAAATTGACAAAGGATGCTCGACTGGGTGACTGACAAGGTGAGAGAATGCAGCTCTGCATTTAATGAACAGAATCTGTTTTATTGAGCTGCAGGAGAGAAATCCTCCTCAGAGCGTCTGAAACAGAGCTGTTACTCTACAGATATAACACCAACACACCTGGAGGGACACCTGATGAGACACTCAGGCAGCCCTGCATTAAACACAGACATGACTCTGTAGTGGAGGTCACTGCATTAAATACAGACATGACTCTGTAGTGGAAGTCACTGCATTAAAAACAGACAGGACTCTGTAATGGAAGTCACTGCATTAAACACAGACATGACTCTGTAGTGGAAGTCACTGCATTAAAAACAGACATGACTCTGTAGTGGAAGTCACTGCATTAAAAACAGACATGACTCTGTAGTGGAAGTCACTGCATTAAACACAGACATGACTCTGTAGTGGAAGTCACTGCATTCAAAACAGACATGACTCTGTAGTGGAAGTCACTGCATTAGAAACAGACAGGACTCTGTAGTGGAAGTCACTGCATTAGAAACAGACATGACTCTGTAGTGGAAGTCACTGCATTAAACACAGACATGACTCTGTAGTGGAAGTCACTGCATTAAACACAGACATGACTCTGTAGTGGAAGTCACTGCATTAAAAACAGACATGACTCTGTAGTGGAAGTCACTGCATTAGAAACAGACGTGACTCTGTAGTGGAAGTCACTGCAGACATGACTCTGTAGTGGAAGTCACTGCATTAAAAACAGACATTACTCTGTAGTGGAGGTCACTGCATTAAAAACAGACATGACTCTGTAG
The DNA here is from genome assembly GCF_009762535.1 of Notolabrus celidotus. Lineage (NCBI taxonomy): Eukaryota > Metazoa > Chordata > Actinopteri > Labriformes > Labridae > Notolabrus > Notolabrus celidotus. Next base: position 2,816,491 of record NC_048291.1, read on the forward strand.
TGGAAGTCACTGCATTAAACACAGACATGACTCTGTAGTGGAAGTCACTGCATTAAAAACAGACATGACTCTGTAGTGGAATTCACTGCTTTAAAAACAGACATGACTCTGTAGTGGAAGTCACTGCATTAAAGACAGACATGACTCTGTAGTGGAAGTCACTGCATTAAAAACAGACATGACTGTAGTGGAAGTCACTGCATTAAAGACAGACATGACTCTGTAGTGGAAGTCACTGCATTAAAAACAGACATGACTCTGTAGTGGAAGTCAGTGCTTTAAAAACAGACATGACTCTGTAGTGGAAGTCACTGCATTAAAAACAGACATGACTCTGTAGTGGAAGTCACTGCATTAAAAACACACATGACTCTGTAGTGGAATTCACTGCTTTAAAAACAGACATGACTCTGTAGTGGAAGTCACTGCATTAAAAACAGACATGACTCTGTAGTGGAAGTCACTGCATTAAACACAGACATGACTCTGTAGTGGAAGTCACTGCATTAAAAACAGACATGACTCTGTAGTGGAAGTCACTGCATTAAAAACAGACAGGACTCTGTAGTGGAAGTCACTGCATTAAACACAGACATGACTCTGTAGTGGAAGTCACTGCATTAAACACAGACATGACTCTGTAGTGGAAGTCACTGCATTAAAAACAGACAGGACTCTGTAGTGGAAGTCACTGCATTAAAAACAGACATGACTCTGTAGTGGAAGTCACTGCATTAAAAACAGACAGGACTCTGTAGTGGAAGTCACTGCATGGGATCATATCACTTCCAAAAAACATTGTTTGTGAACACAGTCACACACATCCACAAACGCAGGTTCAGACTGAACCCTGAAAAGAGGAACCCAGATATAAACCTGATCCAGAACCGCAGAGACAAACAGAACTTGATGTAAACTGGTACATTTGTTTTTATGGTCTTTAAACAGAGTCAATATTTTTTGTAGATCAAGTTTTATTTGCTGCTGACGGACTAAATGTGAAGTTTCATGATGTGACTTCATTGCTGTGTTAAACATGATTAAAGGTGTACTGACATCAAACAATGCCCCCCTGTTTCAGGGTAAACACACCTCTGTGCTCACAGCAGCTGCTTCAGTAACTGGCCTCTTTAAAGGGGACTCCTATTGTTACAGGCTAGATCAATATAAAGGAGTATTGACACTGTGAATACAAACACACGGAGCACAGTGTGTCCACCTGCAGAGGGCTGACACTGAGGGGGTGTGGGGAGGTTACACAATCCAGTTTAGCCACAAACATCCACCTGATCTGAGCACCGAGCAGCTCGTCCTCTCAGGTAAAGCTTCAGTGATGTTAAAACATCAGGAAGTCTGCAGACACCAGTCCTCCCAGACAAACTGCTAACTACAGACAATAGACTAGCATCACTAGCTTCAACACCAGCTAACATTCAGTCAAGCTAGCAGTTGATGCTAACAACAGTTAAACTTCATGTTAGTTTGTCTCTTCACTGTTTCTCATTCTGGAGGAGGAATCTTTCATCTCTGTGTGTCTGTACCCCGAAGATCCTCATCCTGTGACAGAGTCTGAGCTCCATCAGGCTGCCTGAGGAGGAGGAGGACACCTGAGAGACCTGAGAGACCTGAGGAGGACACCTTAGAGACCCAAGACAAGAGACCTGAGACACCTGAGAGACCTGAAGAGGACACCTTAGAGACCCAAGACAAGAGACCTGAGACACCTGAGAGACCTGAGGAGGACACCTTAGAGACCCAAGACAAGAGACCTGAGACACCTGAGAGACCTGAGAGAACTTCAGACTCTCAGGCCTTCAGACATTCAGACATTCAGACCCTCAGGCCTTCAGACTCCCAGGCCGTCAGACCTTCAGGCCTTCAGGCATTCAGACCTTCAGGCCATCAGACCTTCAGACCTTCAGACCTGAGACCTTCAGACCTTCAGACCTGAGACCTTCAGTCCTTCAGACCTCCAAACCTTCAGACCTTCGGACATTCAGACCTTCAGACCTTCAGACCTGAGACCTTCAGACCTTCAGACCTGAGACCTTCAGACCTTCAGACCTGAGACCTTCAGTCCTTCAGACCTTCAAACCTTCAGACCTTCGGACATTCAGACCTTCAGACCCCCCTCTTTTCGAGTTTATAATCTGATGTCTCAGTAAAGTCTAGGATGTTACCCTCTCCCTGGCTCAGGTGAGCACTGAAGGTAGTTTTAAACCTGGACCCCCCCTGCAGAGGTTCCGTCCCCGGCCTGCAGGGGGCGCTCTCCGCCCTGCTCATTGTCTCTCAGGCTTGAACGTAGTCTTAATTGATCTGCAGTCTTAAGAGTCTCTTTAATAAACATCACAAAGAGAGAAACAAACCGAACAGGAATCACTGAGAACAGATCCGGATCAATAACCTCACGTGTCCCTCAGTCACGCGCGCGTTAGAATAAAAATCCTAATAATGATAAAAGGAGCGAAGCAGAGGATCCGTTTCTTTCTCCCAAACGATACCGGTCCCGGTTCAGTCCCCGAGGTTCAGGTGTAACAGCGTGTCTGTTTTCCGGTTCTCCCCTCGAGACAAAAACGAACAACAACAGGTCCTTACCGCCCCCCCCTACCTGCGTGATCCGGATCCAGATTATTCCCCCGGTCCGTCAAACACAGCACAGAGCGGGTCTCCCTCACCTCGGTGCTGGTCGTGGTCTCTGTTGTCCGGGTTTTGTCCTCATCAGATCCGGGTCCGTCAGACTGAAGGGATGCAGGTCCGTCCTCCGCGCGCTCCTCATGCAACAGCATCAGCAGAGAGAGAGAGGAGGGGAGAGAGACAGGAGGGGGAGAGAGAGAGGAGGGGAGAGAGACAGGAGGGGGGGAGAGAGAGAGGATGGGAGAGAGACAGGAGGGGGAGAGAGAGAGAGGAGGGGAGAGAGACAGGAGGGGAGGAGGAGGAGGGGAGAGGATGGGAGAGAGAGAGAGGAGGGGGGAGAGACAGGAGGGGAGGAGGAGGAGGGGAGAGGATGGGAGAGAGTAGGGAGAGAGAGGGAGGAGGGACAGAGAGAGAGGAGGAGAGGATGGGAGAGAGTAGGGAGAGAGAGACAGGAGGGGAGGAGGAGGAGGGGAGAGGATGTGAGGGAGAGACAGGAGGGGGAGAGAGAGAGAGGAGAGAGGAGGGACAGAGAGAGAGTAGGAGAGGAGGAGGAGGAGGGGAGAAGATGGGAGGAGGGAGAGGGAGAAAGAAGAGGGGAGGAGGTAGAGAGGAGGAGAGGATGGGAGAAGAGGGAGAGAGGGGGGGAGGAGGAGGAGGGGAGGAGAGAGAGAGGAGGAGGGAATGGGAGAGAGAGGGGGGGGGGAGAGAGAGAGGATGGAGGAGGAGTAGGGGAGCAGAGAGGGAGAGGGGGGAGGAGAGAGAGAGGAGGAGAGAGGGCTCAGAATGATTACGATTCAAGAGACGAAACAATCACCTGGTCTCTGTGAGCTCAGACTGAACCTGCCCCCCCTCTGAGTTCAGACTGTGTAAAACCACATGCAGGTCTCTGGACCCCAAGACCAGCAAACAGACTTAAGAGTCAGGGTCAACATAAACCTGAATCTTCCCTCACAGACAGTCCAAACGAAGTCAGGTTATTCTGTGTGTGTGTGTGTGTGTGTGTGTGTGTGTGTGTGTGTGTGTGTGTGTGTGTGTGTGTGTGTGTATGTGTGTGTGCGCTGCCAAGAGTTCAGATAAGAAATCAGTGAATAACAATAATAAAGAGAGACGTCTGACTGACACACACACACACACACACACACACACACACACACACACACACACACACACACACACACACACCTGTCTGTGACTGACAGTCTGATCAGCAGATTGCTGTGTTCCTGGCAGCAGCAGCTCCATCCTCATGCGTCCCCCCCCTCTGCTGCCGTGGAGGGAAGAGCCAGATGGGGATCAGCTGACTGTTGTAACAGCCTCTGTGAGGAGCAGCAGGTGAGCTAACCTTTAGCTCAACATCACAGACCTCATCAGAGATCAGCAGAGATCCATCCCCACACTGGACCCGGTCTGGGTCGGGGATGTGGATCCTGAACCAGCACAAAGACTTCTGAACATCCTGCTCATCCTCACAAAGGCTACCAGGCAGAAAGGTTCATGTGTGTGAGGACGCTCAGGATTCAAACAACCTGTGACCCTGAATAAAGGAGACCTCCCATCCTGTAGGGACAAAGGTCTGCAGGTCTGAATCGAGCCCAGGTCCAAGGACTGTATCCTCTGATTACACCTCTCACCTCTCTCTCTCTGTGTTAGTATTGAGCTGCCAAATCGCTGACTTCCTGTCTGTCTTTCTACCTACTGCTCTGCAATTGGCTGCATGCCAGCCTCTCTCCCTCCCTCTCTCTCCCTCCCTCTCTCTCCCCCCCTCTCTCCCTCCCATGCTGCTGTCTTTTAAGGCCTGCAGCTCTTCCTCCATGCTGCGTGTTGAATAGTAATGTTTGTTCATCTTGTTTTATCCTACAGCTATCCATCCAGGTCTTGATTTTTGGTGTGTGTGTGTGTGTGGTGTGTGACTGTGACTGTGACTGTGTGTGTTTGCATCTCTCGTCCGTCCCTTAAAGATGCTGAGCCTCCACAGAGTCTATATTTAGCTGCTGGATCGGTCAGTGACGGCTCCTCACGGCGCCATGACTTTGCATACTGATGACAGCAGCGCCCATACACACCTCCACTCACCTCCGGAGAGGAGGATCAGTTAATGAAGAGAGAGAACGAGAGGAAAGGAAATAAGATCAGAGAGAGGGAGAGAGGGTTTGAGGGTTGGAGGGATGGAGGGATGGAGGGATGGAGGGATGGAGGGATGGAGGGATGGGGTCTTAATCCTTTCACATGGTTAAAAGAAGACATGAAAGAGGGAGAGAACAGAGACCAAGAGGAAGAGAAGAGGGTAAAGATTTGTCAGCAGGTGAGCAGGAAGAGATGAAAGGAAGGAGACAGGTGTACAAACAGAGGGAGAGAGAGGGAGGAGGAGAGGGGGAAACAGCACTGAAGAGAAAGAGAGGATACATGAGTTCCTGTGAAAAGCAAACTCACACCTGATGCTCTGTAGTGGAAGTCACTGCATTAAACACAGACATGACTCTGTAGTGGAAGTCACTGCATTAAACACAGACATGACTCTGTAGTGGAAGTCACTGCATTAAACACAGACATGACTCTGTAGTGGAAGTCACTGCATTAAACACAGACATGACTCTGTAGTGGAAGTCACTGCATTAAACACAGACATGACTCTGTAGTGGAAGTCACTGCATTAAACACAGACATGACTTTGTAGTGGAAGTCACTGCATTAAACACAGACATGACTCTGTAGTGGAAGTCACTGCATGGATCTGTGCCGGTTTAAGATGGACTGAGGGGAAGTGGAAACTGTCCTGTGGTCTGATGAATCAAAACATTCTTTTTGGAAATCCTGGACGCTGTGTCCTCCGCTCTAAAGAGGAGAGGGACCCACCCAGCTTATTATCAGCTCACAGTTCAAAGCCAGCGTCCCTGATGGTATGGGGATCATAAGAGTCCATGGCATGGGGAGCTTCCACATCTGTGAAGGCTCCATTAATGCTGAACAATATCTACAGGTTTAGGAGCAACACATGCTGCCATCCAGACAATGATGTCTTCAGGAAGACCTTACAGATTTCAGCAAAACCACATTCTGCACGGATTACAGCAGCATGGCTCTGTAGTAGAAGAGTCCAGGTGCTGGACTGGCCCGCCTGGAGTCCAGACTCATCCCCCTTTGAAAACATTTGGAACATCTCTGAAGTACAGATCCAAACCACTGTCACACACTCTGTCTCTTTGCCTGTGCCTATGAGTGCGTGTGTGTGTGTGCGTGTGTGTGTGTGTGTGTGTGTGTGTGTGTGTGTGTGTGTCTTTGTCTTTGTCTTTGTCTTTGTCTTTGTGTTTGTGTGCTTGGACTCCTCAAGCCTGCAATGCTTTGTTAAACACACACTGTACACTCACACACTTCTTAAACAAATCCCTGATCTGAGACTCGACACTGAAAAACAAAGCTCAGAGAGGGGTGAACGACTCCTCCCCCTATCTATCTATCTATCTATCTATCTATCTATCTATCTATCTATCTATCTATCTATCTATCTATCTATCTATCTATCTATCTATC
>NC_048291.1:2822852-2965621 GCF_009762535.1 Notolabrus celidotus
GCTGTGCGAGCTGTGCCAGGGGTCCAACGAGTCCAGCGCAGGGGGAGGGGGCTGGAACGGCAGGGACGCCTTGCTGTTGGATGGCACCACCTGGGGGAGTCCCTCGCTGGATTTGTGCCTCCTCTTAAAGCGTGGGTGTGAGGTCAGCTTATCTGTGTTGAGGTCGCTGTTGAGCTTCGTCTAATGGCTGCGGGCCTTGCGGCACCGGCAGCTGTTTTTGAAATCTGCTGGATCTGTTGCTAGGTCCATCTCGAGGTCCGGCTCTCTCTTTAGCTCAGGTATGGGCTGATATCCAGGTTCATGTCCCAGGTGAGAGTCGTTTCTCTACTGGTGGTTGGGGCACACCAGAAGGCATATGCATCATTGTGTGTTCCTCTCTACCAGCCATAGAGGCCGTTCTTATGCAGCTGCAAAACCTGACGGTTTGGATCGAGGCCCATGGAATAGTAACTCTCGGTTGAAAGGCTTGGGAACTGAGCATCTTGTGTTTGTGTGTCTTGGAAGAGCTCAAAGAGTGGAGCTTATGTCTGAATTGGGCCTGCTTTGTTTGTTCCTGTGGTTGCTAGACATTGTCTGACCTGGGGCTGGTTCTTGGGGAAGCTTCGCTGCATATTCAGCTGGATAGAAGGGCCCGTAGAGATCTCCGAGGTGTTTGTAATTTGCCCATTTCTGACACAGGCAGCAAAGCAGACGGCCGGAGTGATTGGTCCTCCGTAATCACAGGGCCTGAAAAACATAGCCAGATGAAGGGAGGGCTTTTCCTGACTGAAGTGTGGTTTCCACCTCGTCTGAATCTCTTTTCTCCGTCTCTCCTGTCTCTCCGAGATAACTGAGAGGAAAGAGCCGAGGTCAGGAGAAGAATCAATTCCGCTCCCGCTCCGCTTTCCCTCCGACTGCACTACGCTCTCCTTTCATCTTCTCCTCTCGGCGTTTACGATGGTGCACACTGCCCCGATCTCTGGGACTTTTTTCTCCACAGGTATGTGCGGAATAAACACGCCCTTTCTGTTGGATCAGCAACACCTCTGTTGCGCCAAAGTTCCTCCGGGCCCTATAATGTGTCCGAGTCGTCTTTAGCCGCGGATGGTCGACGCCGCCGCCGCCGCCGTTGCTCCTCTCCTCCTCCTCCTCCTCTGTCGACCTCTTTCCTCCAGCGGGTCATCTTCATCTTTCACACCTTTGCGTCTCCTCCTCGCGGGTTTGACCTCGATTTCTGGCTGCGTGTCCTCGCTCTCGACGTCCACTTTCACTACCTGGGTTAGAACAGTGGTGCAAGCGGGGGAGTGTTTTTCGATGTCTATCAGAGGAGGGACAACAGGTAGGGATGTGCTCATAGCATGCACTGAAGGAGGGGGGTTGTAGAAGCTGAAGTTGGAGTCAGAGGAGCCGGGAGAACACAAGGAGTTGTGTTTTGAGCTGTGGCTTGAGACTGGCCCGACGCCTGTGCTTGGGCTGGGTTCTGGGCCCGTTTCTGTTTGTTCACGCTCCCTACGGGCCGGCCCTTCTTCTTGCCAGATGGGAAATAGCCTTTAGGCACAAGACTGTCTGATGACTTTGAATCTTGCGGCGACAGGCTGGACCTACCAGAGGACATCTGATGCTGTCTACCCAGCATGTGTCCTTGAGTCTGGCTGTGGTGGGGCGGGGTGTTGCCGTAGTAGTCGCTGCAGGATAATCGTCAAATCCTATGCCAGATTCTTGAAGTTTCTGCCGGAGTAGATTAGCAGCAGACTGCTCTCCTCGACGTGTCTCGAGCTGCTGGTAAGTGTTTGTAAAATGCTGAATGTCTGACAGAGCAGATGAAGATGGAGGAGGAGAATCCTGGACTGGGCGTGGAAGAGGAGGAGCAGGGGGTAGAGGTCCAAGCAGAGCAAAGTCCTCCTTGTCGCCTGACGCTGATGCCACAGCTGCTCCTAATCCAAAGTCGAAGTCTTGTTGTTTCAAGGCTTGGGACGTCTGATGGGCGTCACAGGGGAAGGCAGACAGAGGTAAAGGCCCGGTGTCGTCAACTCCTTTGAAAGTAATCATATCGTTTAATGAGTGACTTTCATCCATATAACTATCATCCCCTCCTGCTACTCTGGGGAAATGTGCTAAGTCTTGGTCCTGTGAATCATTAAACCCTGGTATTTCTGAGTGAGAGAAACCAGGGTAATGATTTGAGTCATCATCAGCGTGGCCTGCTGGCTTTTTAATATTTGGAGTGATTTTCTGCACTATTGCCTCCAGTTTCAAACCTCTGCCTTTCCTTGGAGGCACAGCCTTGGAGCTACCACTTGTTGGAGACAGAGGTTGTGAAAAGGAGCTCTCTCCGAGAAGAGGGGAAGAAAGCCGAGGACACGGGACATCCGAACTCGTGGAGTCATCTTCGTTGTGATGGATAGACTCAGTCTGAGCCACGGGGGAGTGATGCGAGTTTGTGGCAGCCCTCGGCTGAGACGAATCCTGGAGTTGCCTTTTGGCGGGAATGGGAGAGATAAAAGAACGGACTCTCCTTCGCAACATTAACGGATTTGTGTCTCCTGAAGCCCCAGTTTTAGTTTGACGCTGCACTTTCGGCTGAGTGGAGTTCATGTCGGCTAAAAGCTTAGCTGAGCTCGGAGGAGGGGCTGGGCAGGGGTGTTTGGCTTCTTCTACAGCGCCTCTGGAGGCCTCAGGTTCAGCAGCATTTGGGCCGAGAGTCATTTGTGGAGGAATGAGGCCGTGAGAAGCTACCGGAGCTGGAGCAGGAGCAGGAGGAGGAGGGGGCAGTGCTCTGAAGTAGGAGTCCCCCTCTATCATTCTGCTGCCTTCTCTTCCCGGGTGTGTGGCCTCCCACATTTTCAAATCAAAGAACGCACTTTGATGATGGAGTGAAGATTTCGCGTGTGGTTCACCCGGCATGTCAGTTTGGGAGATCATCCTCGGCCTCTGCTCCGATTGGCTGCCCTTATGTCGCCCTGGTGACGAACCAGGCTGCATCATCATCTCCTTTGATGGCCTGTTCATCACTTTTACCCAGTCGCTCATGTCATGGGGGTGATGAGGGGGCCCGCGAGGGTGAGGATACATTTGAAGCTTATTTGGGGATTGAGTCTGGGGGGATAAACTGTGGTACGGATGGTGGGAGGGGAAATGGGGGTTGCTGCGCGGCATCATATTCCCTTCTCTTGTATCTCCATAGCGATATCCAGGAAAACTGCTTCCACCGCCGGTTGATAAATCAACACCATGAAGATAGGACTGATGTCTCGGAGGTGAAGATAAAGGATTAGTGCTTATAGGATGAGAAGGCAGCGGTGTCATATCAGCACTTCCTCGCCTGTAGGGGTCAGCATTAATTACACTAGATGAGTGAGCAGACTTGGAATGATACTCCATATCTGCCTCATTAGCTCCACCGCCGCCGCCGCCATGATGGTCAGTTTGTAAATTTGCAGAGTCTGCGCAAGCCTCTTTTGATGCCGTTTCCATTTTCACCCCTAGTTTCTCCCCAATATCCTTTTTACTCAGATCATTGGCTGCTGCTGCTGCTGGAGAGGAAAATGGTTGTTGTATCACAGAGGCTCCACTCTGACTTTTCTCCCTCTCTCTGTCACTTTCTCTGTCCCTCTCTGGCGTGCTGCGTCGGTTTGGCGACACATCACAAATAACCGAGCGCCGCTCTGATGGGGCTAATATGGAGCCTGATGATTTCTGAGCCTCAGTTTGACCAATGCTTCCTGATAATGGCTCTGGCTCCTGCAAAAGGAGTTCCTGCACAGCGGAGGATGAAGTGGACACGTTGGATGAAGCTTTCCTCTGTGGTAGAGAATAGTCGGCTAAGTTGATGTGTTTCGTTGGAGGTGGCTGAGACTCTGCAGCTTGTGGTAAATGGCTCTGGGATACACCCACTTCAGCTTTTTCAGCATTTAGCAACATCTTAGTGTTGGACGCTTCTGATTTTACTGATGACTGAGGATCTGTAGGAAAATCTGGCTCATTTCCAGGCCTCTGGTTTGGATGGGGTTGCTTTCCAGAGCTTCCCATTTGAGCAGAAAGAGCTGAAACTTCACTAACTCCACTTTGCATCCTCATAGCTTCAGTCATGGCGTACGGGTGTCTGCTTTGAAACTGTTGCTGGACCTGCAGATGTGCAGGAAATGCCTGCTCCGGTCGGCTGTAGCGTCTATCTAAGTTGTAACCTTGGAGAACTTCTTGTAAAAGGCTCGGAAACTGCTGCATTTGGGAGTTCTCCTCGTGACCTTTAGCCCCCGTTCCTTGGCCTCTCTTCACCAAAGCCTCTGCTGCAGGGCCGGTCTCTTTTTGCTGCACAGAGCCATAACCAGTTTGTGTTTGTTGGTACCCCAAGTATCTGGAATTTGATTCCATTCCAGCCCTTCCTCTGTTCCTCATTGACAAATCTGAGCCATATGTTGATTCTGGGTGGCCGTATTTGTGCGTCCCAGACTGTGGAGGATTTTGAGTCCGTCCAAAATTTGATTTCTGGTGAAGGGAGGAATACAAACTGAGATCCATACCTTCCTCTCCATTGTGACGGCTTGACTCTCTGAAGTACATATGTGGCTGTTTTTCATCCACACAGTTGTCTTGGGGACGCTTGTTTTTATCCGAGAGACTTCCGTCAGACCGAGCTGAAACAATCACACCGACACCACTGACACTCTGCTGATCCTCAGACGTGAGCTTTTCTTCATTCTCATTATTGTGTAATCTGGAGGCAGTGTGCAACCTATTTTCTTTGGCCTGACCGTTTTGTGTATTTACTTCTCCATCTGCATCTTGTTGCATTTGACTAATGCTTTTCTCTGTTTTCCCATCTTCACTTTCATTTTGATTTCGGTTGCCTTCCTATGGCCACCTCCTCTGCGGTCATTATAAGCTAAACCGGGCTCTGAGACACAGTTTGGCTGTGGAGGAACAATACTTGAGGAAGCTGGAGGTGCTGGATGTGATTTGGGGCCAGTATCTGATGGAGATGATAACAAGGAAGCTTCGTTTGTTTTAGTTTCAGAAGCTTTTGGTTCTTTTGACAACAAATCAATGGTGACGGTTTTTGATGCTTGTCCTGTTTGATAGCCAGTAGGTTCAGATCCACTGCTTGCACCGCTCATCTGCCTCACTCTCGCATGCTCCCCCTCAGAAAACTGCTCCTCACGCTCCACTTTGGTGCTTGATGAAGCTCCAACCGACATCAGTGAAGAGTCTTCATCAGCACCGGTATCTAGGCTGGCGGCATCACCGATCCCCACAGCGCATCCATCTTTCACCGTGCTGGTACTCGAGGCTGCACTCACGTTTCGACTCCTCGGCTGCGACGGGGGCATGCCGTGTGTCGCCTGCTGCATGTGCCCCCCGTCTTTCCCCTTCTTCTGCGAGAGCACGGTGTCAGTGAGGAGCATGTGCTGCACTGTGTTTGGTAAATTGGCTACTTGTGAGCTCAAGGCATTAAGACTACTCAGGCCTGAATCCTGCATTTTATCAAGTGGAGAGGCTGAATAAATAGAGGAGCTCTCCTCTCGAGACCCAATACCTGCCCCTAGCCCCATTTTGTTGCGACCTGTTGGGGGAAGACCGCCTCCTCCAACTGCACTCATGCTGTGAGCCTTATGACTGCCACTGCTACCACAGCTACTGATGCTGCTATTTGAATTAGGCGTGGGACTTAATTGAGGCATGGTCTGCAGTAATCTACCTTGACCATGGCTGCTACGGGGATTTGGTGTCTGAGGGTGTGAAGGACCATGGCCCGAGGGGTTTCCATGTGCCTCCGAGACCCCCATCAGAGGAGAAGGAGATGAGCTACAACTGGGGGAATGTACTGCAGAGGCCACAGGAGAGGGGTTTGATATGGGGCTAAAGTTTTGGTTGATTTGGGTTTGTTGGGCGTTTGGGTGCATCGGGGATTTGGCTATTTCTTGAGATGCTGCTTGAGGTATACTGGGATTGGAGGCTTGAAGATGTTTCGCATAAACAGATCCTGGAGACGGGCCCTGGTGCTGCATCTTGAGAGAGTTGTCGTAACCTACCCCTAAATTGTGCTGTGAGTTGCGATGCTGTAGTGTGGCTTGCTTGTGAAGCGAGTGCGTCTGTGGGGGATATCCGGGATAATTCGAAGCGTGGTAACCCTGTTGAACATTCTCCATTTGCCCCACATTGTTAGCAGCAACTGAACTGGAGGCTGAGTTTGAACTGGAGTTGACACTGGGAGAACTGCTGACTTTGGGATCGAACCCAGCGCCGGCAGCCCCGTCAAGATATCTTTGTGGAGGGGGGCTGTACATTCCTGATGACCCTGTGGCTGCACCACCCTGTGGAGAGTAGTGTGGGTACTGGGGGGTCATTCTGTGCCCAGTGTGTGGATAGCTTCTCTGCTGCTGCCCATGGAGGACAGCCGGGAAGGTTTGGCCATGCTGGCGGTGCTGCAACTGAGCACCCTGCACGGACTGCAACGCAGGGTTCTGACTCATGTTGTACTGATGAGAGGGAGAAAACGCTCCGGCACCAGCACCTCCACCTGAACCAGCACTGGTGCCATAGTCTACTGGATATGACATCATGCCGGATGATGGTGCAGAGGCAGATCCGGCATGTCGGTACTGGTGAGGTATATGTCCATCCATTGTAGGGTACCCAAATCCTGCAGCATAGCCCATGCCCCCTCTTCTGTGCCGGTCCTTTGCCCCCATTGAAAAATAGTAATCCATGACGTCCTTCCTGTAAGGGTTGCTCGTGTTGCCGCTGTGAATGTTCCCCTGTGTTGGCGCCGGCTCCACAGCTCCTCTGTTTCTAGCACTGTAGGCGAGCATGTGGCTGGCTTGACCGGGGAGGTGATGGCCTCTGTGCAGGCTCTGCTGTTGCAGTCCTGCGTAATCATCGGTCATCCTTGGAGAGATCTGAGGTTCTGCTGGCTGAGGGGGATACAGAGGTCCCCCTCCACCCCTCCCACTGAACCCCGGGGGGAGAGAGGGTGGAGCCGGACTGTTTGAAAAATTCTGCATTGTTTGTCCAAGTTTCGGTTCAAACTGAAAATACCTGTCAGCGTCTATACGTGGGAATGCTTCTGATCCAAAACTGGAAGGCTTATGGCAGTAACTATATACGTCAAAAAGAGAGTCTATGGCCTGGCAGTGAAGCAGGGAAATGCTTTCAAAATCCAAGAAAGACTTCAAGCTGGAGATTGTATATCACAGATGAGAGCAGAAAGTGAGCAGGGAGGTTTAGCAGCGGATGATCTTATCAATATATGAAAAAGCCAAATGGTAAAAATCTTCAATGTGATGTCAGCGTGGTTATCACTTCTTAAAAAAAGGTTCACTTACAAAATGGGATTTTCAAAAAACAAAAAGATGTGTGACGAAGAAGAAGAAGAAGCAGCAGGTTTCTACTGCAGAAAAAAGAGTCCTTTCAACGAAGCTGGAGCAGTTTTGGCACTGAGCAGGCGATGATATCACAGACGACTGTAACATCCCCGTGTGAAATGTTCAGCCTCAACTGTCTTTACATGTACACTGAACAGCTCAAGCAAACAGAGCCATGTCAGGATTAGAGTACGTACTGATCCGAGAGCATCTTGTGCAAAAAAAGAAGAGATCTCAATAAAAGCATTGAGGCTGTGTTTGGTCACAACAATCCTTCAGTTCATCCGCTTGTTTACCGGGACCCGACTCACACCTGTGTGAGGCAAAAACTGCAGGAACTGGAATCAAGAGGTCTGAATACGGACCCTCACTGAACACTCCCAGAGGCGAACACTCCATTGATATTCTCATCAGCTCTTGAAGTGTAATACTTTTCGAGACGTTCTTCTTCTCGGTCATTCCCCTTCAAATGTAGTTTCCTGCTCCTGCTTGCATTCATTAGGACTGTAAGAAGTCTTTGGTCCCTGCTTAGTGATTCTTCTTTCTTCTTCTTCCTGGAGCTCCTCCGTATCTTCACCGTGTTGCCGTCTTACCTCTGTTTTTTTCTCTCAACCATCATTTGATTCTACCTACTTCCATGGCAACAACTTTCCAAAAGGAGGGTAATCCATTTATTCCACTTCAAGTTCAGTCAATTCAAGCTCCTGTTTTCTGTTTCTCTTCAGTATTTCCATGCAGATAAGTTCTTTTTCCTGGAGCTGCTGACCGGGCGCCTTCTTCACAATTCTGCAAAAAAAAAACAAAAGACGGATCAAAAAGTTAGTATGCAACTGCATCTGCTGATTTAATTCAACAAAAACCAAGAGGAATGCACCATGACCATGTGTTGGCAGGCTAATCTGACCTACTCTTGAATACATTCAAACAATAAGGATGTAAATTACAACATTTATAACAAAAACAGAACAAGTCAATATTCAATTTAAAACCTCTGTTTTGACTTTGTGTAACTCATCTTATTCCAAATGCTGGTCTTATGTCTGAATACTTGAGGCTGTGTTCATCGGAAAGAGAAACTGATCCAGGGTCACATATCACAGATCACAACAACATTCCCCCTTTAGATCACTGCTTGCCAAAATGGGGGTCGCCAGGCACTGATTGGGGGGGGGGGGGGTTCTTTTAAAAGCTTTTTCCTTTTCCTTCTGAATATCTAAAATTGTATGTTTTATCCATTATTCAGTCCCTCCAGGATTTCGCGGGATTTTTTTGTGATTGTTGCGTCCCCAAATGCCTGATTTTGCGACAGCTTTTTGAAAAAATTGCTTTTTTCCCCCAATAACATCTCAGGGGCAAGTAAATACGCTAAATTATAGTTGTTTTTAGAAAACATTCTTGATGTGGCCACTGTGACTGTATTTTGATTCTCTTGATTCACAGTAAAAATGCCATGAAAGGGCTGTATTGCACATTTACGACGGTCCCTGAATGCACCTCGCAGTGACGGGTACTTGACAGTCAGTTCACGGCACTCTGAAATTAATCTGCATCTATGACTACAAGGAGTTGATCAAAACTAACTAAATGTGTCTGATGTTTCACCAAACTAGAATAAATCAAGCTGTAGACGTAGAGCTTTTTACGGTAATGGCGGCAACAACGTCAAACCTCAAATAGTAGTACCTTAAAGGGGACATATCACGCTTTTTTCATCAACATATATTGGTCTAAGAGGTCCCCAAAACATGTCTTTAAAGTTTATGCTAAAAAAAAACACTTTGAAATCAGATTTTGGTCTGCCTGAAAAGTCCTCTTCTTCATTCCTCATCAGAACACTCTGTTTTCCCTCTGACCACGCCCCCTCAGGAGGTGGGTGTGGCCTCGGCTCTCCAGCACGTTGATCTAATGTTTACATGTTGGCTGAATATACACGGCTGCTCACAGACCGCGTTACTTCAACCCTCTGAATCTGATCCAGAATCTGATCCTGATGGAGAGGCGCCTGCAGCAGGACCTTTCTGAAGGATTGGTCACAGATTTAGTGTTTCTTGTTGTTTTATTTATCAGTATGTAGACGTGTGTCTTGGTACACAGCTACTAACATGTAGCTATGTGGCTATGCTAACTAGCGCTAGCACTTATCCATGAAAAATAAAAATCATCCACTATATCTTCAAATCTGCAGACGTGGGGAGTAAAACCGACCTTTGTGTTTATTAAGACAGCCTACAACTAGCATGCCAACCTCCTAAGCTCCTTGTTAGCACACATGTGTGCAGGGAATGAAAAACGGAGGAGGGGTTGAGTTGTATTTTATACAGTCTATGGGCTGAACAAGCTCCGAGCTCTGACTTCCTGTTACAGACCGGATGGCGTTGTGACGTATGAAAAACACTGAAAACTGAAACGGCTGGTTTCAGCACACATTTACAGAAAGGTGGAGAAATCAGAACAGGGGCAGAATGGATTCTTTTACTTTTCAGGGGGTTTGTAGACAGGGACACAGGTTTCAGGTAGAGAACCATTAAAAAGTCTATTTTGCATGATATGTCACCTTTAAGTAACATCATGGGTCCCAAGTCTCTGGCCCCGTTATTTTGGGGGTCCTGGGCTGAAAAAAATCCTCCTTAATAATCCCACAACTCCATCACCAACATTTTCAACACATTATCAATTAACATTTTGTCCTTGATGCACACCTCTCTCATTCTACGTTCCTTAAAAAAGGTTTGCTGGGCTCTCATCAACGCCCCTATTTAAATCTGCACTAAGAGCACGTCTTTTTCTGTGGCTGAAGCTTGAACAATAAACGACTAAGCCGTCACAGTGGACAGAAGAGCGTGTGTGCAGCAGTAGCATGCAGTTTAGGCAACAAAACAGCATGGACAAGGTCACAAACATTACAACACATGTAAACAAACAACGTCGTCAGAAGCGGTCCGTGTCCCACTGCTTTACAACGAGACTAAAGACCGTTAACTTGACTCTACTTTACTTGTCTTTATGGGGTTTAATTATTATGGGGGATAATTAAAGGGGGATGACGCCACCTTTATGAGGTCAGTAGCCATAATTGCCCTGTGTGACACGAGGCTCTATTGTCTGCCTGGGGCACGCAGTAAAACGGTTAATGGCCCTGACACACTTCTGGTGACTTGTATCAGTGCAGAGCCTGAGCCGCACAATAACAAGCAGTCACTGTTTACGATTATTACTGAGGAGAGAAGTCGGCACGGCGTCTTTTCATCATCCTGTGAGTCGTGCACTAAATATCTTTTAATACATTTTAATTTCCCCGTTGAATTTTCCTCGCCACGTCACTACTTCATGAATCCTAACGGTGGCGCTACCATCTCTTTAGGGGCATTTTGTAGTCTTCGGTTGATCTGATATTGTGTACGCATCATTATGTGGTTTCTTGCAATCAATCAAGTATTGTAGAATCACTGTATCGTGGATCCTGTTTCAGGCATCTCATATATCATATCCCATCAAACCATCCATCCATCCATCCATTATCTTGACCGCTTATCCCGTTAGGGGTCACGGGGTGCTGGAGCCTATCCCAGTGGGCTTCGGGCGGAAGGCAGGGTACACCCTGGACAGGTCGCCAACCTATCACAGGGCGAACACAGAGAGACAGACAACCGTTCATGCACACACTCACACCTACGGGGCAATTTAGAGTGATCAATCAACCTGAGCAAGTTTTTGGATTGTGGGAGGAAGCCGGAGAACCCGGAGAGAACCCACTCATGCACGGGGAGGACATGCAAACTCCACACAGAAAGGCACCCGCCCGGCCGGGGATTCGAACCAGGAACCTTCTAGCTGTGAGGCAACAGCGCTATCCCATCAAACCATCTGGTGAAATCGTCCATTGTGACTTTAGTTTTATACTTCTACAACTAAATTGGTATATATATATAACATATTATAGGATAGGTGTAAATGACCCCTGGCACAGGACTTCCACCAGATCCGTGTCCGGTCCGTCTCTGTGCTCTCTCATCCGTCAACACCCACTGGTTGCGGATCGCAGCACAGAGCAGGACCGCCGGACAGCTGGAGTCATGTGACCGAGGTTTTCCCAGAGGTGATCACTGAATCAAGGATTCTCCTCCTCCTCCTCTCCTCATCCATGTTGTCTTTCTGGTCCTCTAAAAACCTCTGACCTGTTGACTCCAGGCCTACCTCGGCTCAAAATGACATTTTGTTTTCATTAAGTTAAAAACGATCTACCGATATAGGATAATAGGAAGAGAAACTATTTTGTACCGATAGCAGCTAGCCTGCTTAACGATGCCGCATAACTGTTGTTACCGTTTTGAATGTTTTGATGTTGGTGTGACTTGTTGTACTGTTTTGTTTGTGTCACCACTGACTGAAAGACAAATTGCACCCAGGGGATAATAAAGAAACCTTGAACCGATAACACAGAGTGTTTTATTCTGAAAATTAACCGGATGTTTTCATTTTGTTTTGGTGAAACCTGACTTCCTGTCCCGCTCTGCTCTGTTGAGATTGATGCGTCGTGCTCCGGCATCCTCTTCCTCAAGTCTTGTGTATCTGATCCGGAGGACTCCGACCTGCCGGATCAGAGACGCAGCCGGAACGCAACGGAGCGGATCCAGTGGAAGTTAACACATTGACTAGAATAGAAACCCCATCAGATCCGGTGACGGATCAGAGACGCACCGGACACGGATCTGATTGAATTTGGCCGCGAGAGCCCGTAATTGTGCTCTGCTGTGGTGTTATGTAGCTCTTTGTCTTTGCTTGCATGCATCATACTTACGGCTGTCTAACATGAGTCTGATTCTGCCTGAGGTTTCTGCCTGTTAAAAGGAAGTTTTTCCTCACCACTGTAACTAGCTAAATACTGCGATGTGCAATGCTCATGATGGATTAAGGTGGGGTTGGACTGAGTCTTACCCTGTCTTGGTGTTGGGTCTCTGTTCATAATTTGACATAGTGTGGTCTAGACCTCCTATGTTTGTAAAAGCGTCTTGAGATAACGTTTGTTGTGATTTGGCGCAATACAAATAAAGATTGATTGATTGATTGATACTTTTCTCTGAGCTGTCTCAAATACAAATTGGTCGTGTTGCCATGCAGCTTTAATTCTACAAGCTTAACACAGCACTTCTTTCTGTTTGACGTCACCGTACATGAATCTAAATTACTCCCATATAGCTGACACTTTGTTTCTTCCCTCTCAAGTTCAGCATCATGCACTGGACGGTCATGTGACCATACAAACATGCTACACACACACACACAAACACACACACTGTCAGAGCAGCTGATTGGTGTAACCCGACTCCAAACAATCAGATACGAGGTTGTAACATTTACAGACACAGGCATTTATCTTACAAATCACAGCCTTTTGTGCGGTCATGTTCCAAAGCCCAGTTTGCAATTAGATTAACTGTGCCGCACTTCTAACCACAGGGGTGTCTGCCAATCTCATCATCGGTGTGAACCAACCTGTCTACACCAAACGGATCGTCACGTTGAAACTGGGAGAGCAGGATTTAGCAGGGCTGCTATGTAAGCTATGCAGTGCAGTTATTTCCTCCATTAGTATCTGCCTGGGATTGCAAGAAATGTCAAGATGTTCAATTCAAGACCTCGACTGATCTATGTCGTTATCTTGAGATAATGATGGTGATAAGTGAGACCTCGGCAGACCATGCAACCAATACCCCCATTAATGATCTAATGATGTAAGATCTCTGTTTGTTTGTTGCTCTATCAACTCAAGGAATACTTGTCCTCAATACTTGTACTCGTCCTTGATTTGGGTTGTGCACATTTGGTCAACTTAAGGATTAAACGCTGTCATCCTCACAAGCTAGCACCAGAATTACAAGTCAATTAAACATGTTGAATTGGAATGTAATATTTTTGTTACTATAGGTCTGAAATGCCGGTCATATGTTGTATCTCAGCTGAATGAATCCACCTTGCTTTAGCCAAGGTAGTAGTTCCAGTTAATGTGCTTCTGTTATATTGCTCTAAAGCAGGGGTTCCCAAACTTTTCAGCCCACTAACCCCAAGTCATCTGTGCCTCTCACTGGAAGACTTGTAATCTTAATATCTTTGAAATTGCAGCGTTAGAAAAAAAGTCACCCCCCTCACAGTGTGTGCCGATTGAGAAATGAGCTATCCAGACTACACTCGTCTTTTGTACCAGGCTGTAAACATGTTTACTTCTGCTGTAAAGATCATCCTTTTTGAATTGGTGTGTATGTGGTTTCCTGTACTTCCGGAGCCAGTCTCAACCGGATCCTCGATGAACTGCAGTTTTTAACACTTTAGCATTGGACTCATATTTTTAGACCGGATGTTGCTGCTTGGTTTAAACCATAGACTGTATAAAATATGGACGTAGTATCCGTGACGTCACCCATCTGTTCCTGAGCGCTGTTTGGAAGCCAATCGACGGCGGCAGCCATATTGGAAATGCAGAACTCAACCAGGCAGAGTGTGCCGTAAAGGGGCGGAGTTTGAGCCTCTTAGCCAACAGCTATGTGTTCCCGACCGGGAGTCACGTCAGTCATGTCCTTATTTGGGCAAAAACTGGTAATCTTAATATCTTCTGAACCGTCACGCTAGAAATAAATTCACCCCTGGTACAGTGTGCCGATACAGAGATTAGCTTCATAGAGCAAAGCTGTTTTTTGAACCAGGCTGTAAACATGTTTATTAATGCTGTAAAGATCGGCTTTTTCCCATTCATGTCTATGTGGTTTCCGGTGTTTCTGCAGCCAGGCTCAAGAGGATTCTCGATGTATTGCAGTTTATAACACTTCCACATGGGCTTCATCGTTTGAGACCGGAGGTTGCCGCTTGGTTTAAACTGACATATAAAAACTCCACCAGAGACTTGAGGTACCAGTCTCTGGTGCTAGCTCTGCTAGTGGTAGACCAAGCGGCAACCTCTGGTCTCAAATTCTGCAACTCATTGAGAATCCGCTTGAGGCTGGTTGCAGAAACACCGGAAACCACTTACACACCCATTCAATAAAGACGATCTTTGCAGCATTAATAAACATGTTTACAGCCTGGTTCAAAAAACGGCTTGGCCCTACGTCGCTAATCTCTCTATCGGCACACACTGGACGGGGGGTGAATTTATTTCTGATGCCACGGTTCAGAAGATATTAAGATTACGAGTTTTTGCCAAAATAAGGACATGACTGACGTGACTCCCGGACTGGAACACATAGCTGTTAGCTAGGAGGCTCAAACTCCGCCCCTTTACGTCACACTCTGCCTGGTTGAGTTCAGCATTTCCAATATGGCTGCCGCCGTCGATTGGCTTCAAAAAAACGCTCAGGAACAGACGGGTGACATCAGGTATACTACGTCCATTGCAGTCTATGTGGTAGACACATTCTGCTAATCAATTAAGCATAGTTTACCTGCAGACTATATGTGACCCCGTGTGTGTTTTCAGGCATGAGGCGAGTTATATTCCCATTTAAATAATTTGGAGATAAGTCACCCTGGCTCTTATCAGCTAACATTACATCATGATGTTGAGATAAGGACTCATATTAAACTGTTATCACTGGAGAACAGACAACAGAGCACACATAATGATGTTTGTCCACTTACGGCCTCCATAGAATCCAAAAAACAAACATGTCACACCTTGTCACCTGAGCTCAGGTGTCACATTAAGGGTCACAACATGCAGAGGAGCTTTAATGGAACCTGTCTGAGTGTGTCAGCACTTTGATTAATGAGAGTTGGCTAATTGATCCCAGCATACGCAGTGTGTTATTGCAGATAATGATCAGCTCTGTTGTTTCCTCATGTTCTGTCTCATCAACACAGCTAGCTTAGCCTCAGTTAGCTGCATTAGCTAGCAGGGTAACGTTATACGCATGTAGCTTTGTGTTGCAGTCTGTTTTAGCTCTGTAAGGTTAGCGTTAGCTTAAATTCTGCATGTTATATTAGCCAGCTAGCAGCATATGAGGGAGCTAACTGAGCTATTAAGCTAGCAGGACAGCTAATTTTCGAGCAGCTCCAGCAGAGAGGTGATTAGGTGCAGATGTTCCCCCCTCACAGACTCTCTGAGGAGGTTAGCTAGCATGATAGCTGACATTCCCCTCTGAATAAACAGAGCTAACGCTAACAGGGGGAGAGCCAGCTAGCTTACACAGTCTCATTACCTGGAAAACGAAGCGACGCCAGGCCCCTCGGAGGACCGGGAGGCTGGTCTGTGACAGTCCCGCTGCTGAGGCAGGAAACCCCGGTCTCGAGTGGACCTCTCCGCCGCTTTCCCTTCACCCCTGTTCAGTCCAGAGAACCCCGACCAGGAGCGGCGGAGTCGGGGGGCCCGTCACGACACTCAGATCCCGGGCCTTTCTTCAGATCCCCCCTTTTTCTTCTTTTGTCCTCACCTCCAAAAATGATGAGAGCAGAACAATCAGGGTGCCTGTAGGTCCCGTAAGCAGTGAGGTCCATACACCCCCGCCCCCTCCCCTCTTGTTCCCTCTCTCTCTCTCTCTTCCTCTCTCTCTTCCTCTCTCTCTCCCTCTCTCTCTCCCTCTTTCACACACCGCTGAGGTGATTCCTCCACCTTTCTCCAGATGAAATGAAACACATCTCTGAATCCTCCTCCGTCACATGAAGATCTCCAGCACCACTAAATCCCATTTGCATGCCTCCATCAGCAGCTCTGCTCGTTTTTCCTCTTAGACTACTGTGTGTTTTTTTTTTCTTGCAACAGAAAGACCGCCTTGAAAATGCATACACACTCATTTTCCTGCACCCCCCCCCCCTCCCTCCCTCATCTCTCTCCATCACATCCCTCCAACTCCCCACCCTCTCTCTCTCTCTCTCTCAAGCTTTTGCCATTTCACTGAATTTCATCCATTCCTACCTTAAAACATCAGATTGTGTTAACAATGCAAATGCAGTTGTTTTGTTTTTTTTGCATGCATGCATGCACAGCTCCTTTGTTCTGACTTCAAGTGGGGAGGATGAAGTGTGATGAGGGCAGCAAGGGTACAAAGGCAACACGGAGCAAAGCAGTGTGAAGGGAATCAGTCAATCAGTCAAGTAGAGGTGCAATTTGGACCAAGAGTTCTGGGGTCTTTTAGCTCCCAATAACTACTTTCCCCTGAACTAAAAGGTTCCTGTGCTCCCATTGTTGTCTGCGTTTCAACCGCGGGCTGAAGTCCAGGGTAGATTGTGCAAATCAGGCCAGTGACATATGGAGAAAAAAATGTATATTCAAGAATATTTTGAAATCTTAATAAAAAAAACTAAACTAGTTTGCATTCCCAGGAACTCCCTCTGTGTTTCAACAGCAGTGCAAACTCCATGAACACTGACACGTTCAAGGCAAGGCAAGGCAAGGCAGCTTTATTTGTATAGCGCATTTCATACACGAGGGCAACTCAATGTGCTTTACATTAAAACATTAAAAGCATTGGAGACATTCAGACAGGCATAAAATAACACATAAAACAGAAAAGAAAAGGAAAATTAGAAATATATTAAAAATTACATTAAAATTTTAATTTAAAGTGGGTTAAAATAATCTAAGATAGGAAGGCAGTGGCAAATAAGAAAGTCTTAGTCTTTGATTTAAAAGAGGTGAGAGTTGGAGCAGACCTGCAGCTTTCAGGGAGTGTGTTCCAGATATGTGGTGCATAATGACTAAACGCTGCTTCACCATGTTTCATTCTGACTCTAGGAACTGAAAGCAGACCAGTACCTGATGACCTCAGAGGTCGAGGTGGTTCATAAAGTAGTAGCAGATCAGCAATGTATTTTGGGCCTAAACCATTCAGTGCTTTATAAACCATCAGCAGGATTTTAAAGTCTATTCTCTGACAGACAGGAAGCCAGTGTAGAGATCTAAGAACTGGAGTAATGTGGTCTACTTTTTTGGTCCTTGTTAGGACTCGAGCAGCAGCATTCTGTATGAGCTGCAGTCGTCTGAAAGTCCCAGGACCTACCCCCCCTAGCAGGGGCTTTTCAGGGGGGAGATTATCTAGTTCAGAATCAGAATCAGAATCAGCTTTATTGGCCAGGTATGCTTGAACACACAAGGAATTTGACTTTAGTAAACTGTGCTCTCCTTGTACAAGGAATAAGAATAAGACACACAAATAAAAATAAGAATAATAACAATAACATCAGCTATAAATACAAAATAACAACAAGTAGGCATGACTAATATGTACAGGCTAAAATAATATGATAAAGTGCAGTGGTGAGTTGCAGAGGTAGTTATCACATTATAAAAATAGTAGTTAAATAATAAAATAAATAGAAATATGTGAATTCTGCTTAGAGAATTGTTGCATTGTATATTTACAGAGAGTATTGATCCAACAGGTATGACACTGTTATGGTTTAGTGTTCATCAGAGTGACAGCCTGGGGGAAGAAGCTGTTCTTATGGCGGGTTGTTTTGGCGCACAGTGATCTGTAGCGCCTGCAGGAGGGGAGGAGTTTGAAGAATTTGTGTCCAGGGTGTGAGGGGTCAGAGGTCATGCTACCTGTTCCGGGGTAAAGTTCCTGAGGTCGAAAAATGCCTTACGAGATAATGTATGGTTAGCAGGTTGTCTTGTCTCACCCTGTCTGGATTCTTCTTCCCATAACAGCCTGCTCACCATACACTATCCCGCTTAATACCCCGCCACTAACTTAAAATGCAAACAAGTTAGGGATGCATGATATTGGATTTGTTGCCGATATCTGATATGCCGATATTTAACAACTCATTTAGCCGATTACTGATACCGATATATTTTTCTGCACGCCTAATTAAAGAGATCATCAATTCTCTTCTGTATTGGAGTTAGCACACAGTATTACTGTGATACTCTTATCACATTTATGATGTGATGTTAATTTCTTGTGCAAAATAAGAATAATACTTCATTCTTAAAACTGCATATTTACTTATGAAAATTCCTTTCAAACTAAATTCATACAAAAAGAAACATCCTACTTCAAACTTGGATGATGCTCTCCCTGAGACAATCATAACAATACACACAACCAGGGCATATTCAGTAAGTAAACCTAACCTCTGTTCACAGGGAACATGTGAAAAGTGCAACTCTACAGCAATTAAAGCCAAATTAAATCAAATGGTTTCCTCTTTGACAGTAAATGTGCCTAAATTAGTCAGCTACATGTCCCTTACAGACAGCTGCTTATATTCAAATTTATCTTAAAGGCAAACCAGCTGCTCCTGGATGTGCCTAAAAGTCGCCTTAAAACCCAGGGGGGACCGAGTCTTTGCAGCAGCGGCCCCCAAGATCTGGATCGGCTTGCCACTCCAATTAAGATCGGCCCCCCACTGTTGAATGTTTTATATCTTTGTTGAAGACCCATCTCTTCTCTTTGGCCTTCTCCTCGTGAAGAGGACAGTAATATCCTGATATGTTGTTGTTTATTGTTGTCTTCATGTACTTTCTACTTTTTATCTTGTAAAGCACTTTGGCCAACACTGGTTGTTTTTAAATGTGCTGTATAAATAAAGTTGACTTGACTTGACTTGGCTTGAAACTTGAGTTTATGCTCATAAAAACACTTTGAAATCAGATTTTGGTCTGCCTGAAGAACCCTCTTCTTCAGCCCTGTTCAGAACACTCTGTTTTCCCTCTGACCACGCCCCCTCAGGAAGTGGGTGTGGCCTCGGCTCTCCAGCACGTTGATCTAATGTTTACATGTTGGCTGAATATACACGGCTGCTCACAGACCCGCGTTACTTCAACCCTCTGAATCTGATCCAGAATCTGATCCTGACGGAGAGGCGCCTGCAGCAGGACCTTTCTGAACCATTGGTCACAGATTTAGTGTTTCTTGTTGTTTTATTTGTCAGTACTGCTTTCTTCCACCTCAAAAACATCGCCCGTCTCCGCCCCTCCCTCTCCTTCACAGCTGCTGAAACTCTCATCCACGCCTTCATCACCTCAAGACTCGATTACTGCAATAGCATCCTCTACGGTACACCCAACACCCTCCTCAACAAATTACAATACATACAAAACTCAGCTGCACGCCTCCTCACTCATACCCGCTCCAGAGACCACATCACCCCAGTCCTCCAGAACCTCCATTGGCTTCCCATCCCCTTCAGAATACAGTACAAGATCCTACTCATCACCTATAAAGCCCTCCATAACCTAGCTCCCTCCTACCTCACCGACCTTCTGCAGCCATATAATCCCTCCCGCAACCTCCGCTCCACCAACGCCAACCTCCTCACCCCTCTCACCAAACCCAAGCACCGAACCTGGGGGGACAGGGCCTTCTCTGTCGCTGCCCCCACCCTCTGGAACTCTCTCCCCCAACACCTCAGATTCTCTCCCTCACTCACCAAATTCAAATCCGGACTCAAAACACACCTATTTACAAAGGCTTTTAAACTATAATTGATTGATTTTTTTTTCTTGTTTTGTTTTATTTTGCTGCCTTGCTTTTATTTGCTTTCTTCACTGTTCTCCTTTTGCTTCCTATTGTATAATTGTATTTTCATGTAAAGCGCTTGGAGAACCTTTTAAAGCGCTTTTATAAATAAAATGTATTATTATTATTATTATTATTAGTATGTCGACGTGTGTCTTGGTACACAGCTACAAACATGTAGCTATGTGGCTATGCTAACTAGCGCTAGCACTTATATAAATAAAAAAAATCCTCCACTAGATCTTCAAATCTGCAGACGTGGGGAGTCAAACCGACCTCTGCCAGAAAGGCAGCAGGACCTTTCTGAAGGATTGGTCACAGATTTAGTGTTTCTTGTTGTTTTATTTGTCAGTACTGCTTTCTTCCACCTCAAAAACATCGCCCGTCTCCGCCCCTCCCTCTCCTTCACAGCTGCTGAAACTCTCATCCACGCCTTCATCACCTCAAGACTCGATTACTGCAATAGCATCCTCTACGGTACACCCAACACCCTCCTCAACAAATTACAATACATACAAAACTCAGCTGCACGCCTCCTCACTCATACCCGCTCCAGAGACCACATCACCCCAGTCCTCCAGAACCTCCATTGGCTTCCCATCCCCTTCAGAATACAGTACAAGATCCTACTCATCACCTATAAAGCCCTCCATAACCTAGCTCCCTCCTACCTCACCGACCTTCTGCAGCCATATAATCCCTCCCGCAACCTCCGCTCCACCAACGCCAACCTCCTCACCCCTCTCACCAAACCCAAGCACCGAACCTGGGGGGACAGGGCCTTCTCTGTCGCTGCCCCCACCCTCTGGAACTCTCTCCCCCAACACCTCAGATTCTCTCCCTCACTCACCAAATTCAAATCCGGACTCAAAACACACCTATTTACAAAGGCTTTTAAACTATAATTGATTGATTTTTTTTCTTGTTTTGTTTTATTTTGCTGCCTTGCTTTTATTTGCTTTCTTCACTGTTCTCCTTTTGCTTCCTATTGTATAATTGTATTTTCATGTAAAGCGCTTGGAGAACCTTTTAAAGCGCTTTTATAAATAAAATGTATTATTATTATTATTATTATTAGTATGTCGACGTGTGTCTTGGTACACAGCTACAAACATGTAGCTATGTGGCTATGCTAACTAGCGCTAGCACTTATATAAATAAAAAAAATCCTCCACTAGATCTTCAAATCTGCAGACGTGGGGAGTCAAACCGACCTCTGCCAGAAAGGCAGCAGGACCTTTCTGAAGGATTGGTCACAGATTTAGTGTTTCTTGTTGTTTTATTTGTCAGTATGTAGATGTGTGTCTTGGTACACAGCTACAGCTACACTACAGCTATGACATGTAGCTATGTGGCTGTGCTAACTAGCGCTAGCACTTTTCCATGGAAACTAAAAATCATCCACTAGATCTTCAAATCTGCAGACGTGGGGAGTCAAAGCGACCTTTGTGTTTATTAAGACAGCCTACAACTAGCATGCCTCCCTCCTAAGCTCCTTGTTAGCACACATGTGTGCAGGGAATGAAAAACGGAGGAGGGGTTGAGTTGTATTTTATACAGTCTATGGGCTGAACAAGCTCCGAGCTCTGACTTCCTGTTACAGACCGGATGGCGTTGTGACGTATGAAAAACACTGAAAACTGAAACGGCTGGTTTCAGCACACATTTACAGAAAGGTGGAGAAATCAGAACAGGGGCAGAATGGATTCTTTTACTTTTGTGTGTCTTTGTAGACAGGGACACAGATTTCAGGTAGAGAACCATTAAAAAGTCCATTATGCATGATATGTCACCTTTAAAGCCAATTTTATTCATGTATTTATTTATTTAACCAGATAAAAGACCCATTGAGATCGAGACCTCTTTCACAAGGATGACCTGGCCAAGAGAGGCAGCAACACACATCATAGTAAACAAAACAGACAAATAACAACAAACATTAAAATATAAAATAAAAGCAATTTGATCAAATAAAGTGCAGAAGTTATTTTACATTGACAGTATTGGCCAATATCGGCTGATACCGATAATGTGCTGATAATATCGTGCATCCCTAAAACACAAACATTGATTAAAATATTATTTTATTGATTTAAATTTATTTATGTTTAGATTGTTAAAGAAATATTCCCAGGGATTCCTCATCAGTGAGTGTTTCCATGGTGATGGATTCTTATCTGCCTGTTAAATGTGTCTGAACTCTTTCCAGTGGATTGTTTTGATGTGAATGCGTGTGGTCAATTTGCCTCTGGTGTTGCTCATGTTAGTGAAAGTTAATAACCGCTGTCAAAGGGTTTGAACCAATCAGAATCAAGCTTCTTACACAACAGGAAAATCAGTAAGAAAGGCGGGTAATGACATATTTTAATATTATATTCATCCACTAAAATTTGCACTCTGGCTTAGGTTAATTTATTTATTTATCTCTTTAAAAGTACTTCCACACCTTTCTTTGTACAGATAGTATTTTTATTTTTATTTAGAATTTTTAAGGTTTATATTTTTATTGTCCTTACTGTCTTGTTAAGCACCAGTGTTCCATTCCCCACGTCAAATTCCTTGTGTGTGCAAGCTCACTTGACAATAAAGATTTCTTGATTCTTCATTCTTGATTGTGTTAACGATGCAAATGCAGTTTTTTTGTCACTAAAACACTCTCCTTTGTTCTGACTTCAACTGAGGATGAAGTCTGATGAGGGCAGCAGGGTACAAAAGGCAACATGGAGCAGAGCAGTGTGAAGGGAATCAGTCAATAACAGATAAAAACACAGATTGAGAGACTGCAGAGCGAGGCGTGAAGCTTTTTAAGATGAATGCATGAACACACATCCTCTATCAGGCGTTTGAATCATTACTGTAATATCTGGTCATTGGGTAATGTTTGACACGACACACTCACAGCATCATCACGGCTAGCACAACAATAGAGGTGCTACAATCAGAATCCCATTCCCATTAAATGCATTGTGTTGTCTCTGCTGGGGCTTATCTGCTCTCACACAGGGGCCACAGAGTGCAGCACAGACCCACTAACGCTCTCCTACCATAATAATGACATGCCCTATAACCCCGACCATGGTGCTGCACTTTTAATGCACTGCAGGAGGAACCACGCACACACACACACACACACACACAAAGACACACACACACACAAAGATGTACAAATGTGTGAATCTCACATAAATCTCTGTGCAGTCAGTGCGGCTGTCAATCACAAGTGTAAAATCTCCCTCAGTTTCTAAACAACAGTTCAATACATTTCATTCCCTTGCAGATACACGTCTATTTCTATCATAGTTGCCATAGCAACTGCATCACAGAGCCTTAACTGTGGATAATTTTCAGGCAACGGATCTACTCTCCCCTTTCTTCTACATGTGCGATTTAATGCAGACTGTCTTCTTATTTCCCCGATACTAATCTTCGACCATGAATCATTTTTTTGCAAAGCGGTCGTGTGTTTGTGTTTGTGTTTGTGTTTGTGTTTGTGTTTGTGTTTGTGTTGCGACTGGAAGGCCAAGTGAAAAAGCTGAGAGGCGAGATAAAGGGCAGCGATACTCCGAGCCAGCCAGGCCCGTCCAATCAACAGGAGCGCCTGCTGGGATGCATACACACTCTCTCCATCACAGGCAAGGTCACAAAATCTTCCAGCGAGGAGGCTCAAAGCACACAGTTATAAAGAAAGACGAGCAGCTTTAATGCTTTCTAAATCTTTCTCTGCACACATGCACACGTGCACACACGCACACGCACACACCTGCAGAACTGTCCTCTGCTTTTCAAACAGGGATGCTTTTTAAAGATGAGCATCATCTGCAAATTCAAGCGTGCTCAGTCTGCTGCTGCTGCTGCTGCTGCAGGTCCTTTAAGGATAACAGTTTAAATATGTGTGCTAGTTTTTTGCATCATTTTTTTTATCAGAATCAGAAATACTTTATTTATCCAAAGGAGGGAAATTTGGGCATTACAGAGATCTTATAAACAGTATTTAATAAAGTTAGATAATACAAGAAGGAATAAAATAAAATAAAGATCAAATAAAATAAAATAAAGATCAAATAAAATAAAATAAAGATCAAATAAAATAAAGTAAAATAAATAAAGATCAAATAAAATAAATAAAGATCAAAGAAAATAAATAAAGATCAAATAAAATAAATATCAAGTAAAATAAATAAAGATCAAATAAAATAAATAAAGATCAAATAAAATAAATAAATATCAAGTCAAATAAATAAATATCAAATAAAATAAATAAATATCAAATAAAATAAATATCAAGTAAAATAAATAAAGATCAAATAAAATAAATAAAGATCAAATAAAATAAAATAAAGATCAAATAAAATAAAGATCAAGTAAAATTAAATAAAGATCAAATAAAGCAAAATATAATAAATTAAATAAATTAAATAAATGGTGCCCATGTTGTTTTTGGTATCATACATCCTTCCACTGCGCTTTTCATTTACCTCCAATATAGAAGAACTATGATTTGATTCGACCGTGTTTCACTGCAGGAAACGTCTGAAGGTTGTGATGCATTGTGCTGCTCATCACTGATCTCTAGCAGCAATTTCTGCTTTGAGGAGATGAACGATAATGAGGGCTGAACAGTGTCAGTGTCATTATACAGAGTGTAAAAACTCCTTTTTTAAAAATCTAAAAACACAAATCTTCAGCAGCTCAGACTCCTGCACAAACTGAAATGCATCACCCCTTCAAAAACCAAAAGTCAGAGGGACATTTTGAATCAGATAGAATAAATTAAATCTGCAGAGTGGTCTCATTCCAGTCTGTCATTTCCTCTCTCCAGCAGGTAAATGTGCAGGCAAAACTCAGCAGGAACTTCCTTCTGTAACCTGAGTGCATGCAGAGAGGAACAGTGCCTAAGTACCTGCACAGCTTGCTCACTGCACACTGTAACAGTCCACTCTTTAGATTTCTATATGACCCTGAGAGGCCAGTTAGGACGCTATTTCTGCTTCTGATGATGGATTTAAACGTCAGTTTAACCAAGACCACCTAAAGAACAATCTATATCGAACTGATGTTATTCCAGTAAGAACACAGCAAATATTTCACTTTATATGTTGCATGTTGTTTATCATTAATTGAAAAACTGCATGCAGAAAAAAGCAGCCATTGCTGTCAGCTGTTGTTGGGTTTAATTGGTAGGAATGAAACATTTTTTTTTGCAAACACTAAAATGCTATCCTGTGCAACATTTACATCCTGCAGCATCGTGTTCACAGAGCAACGATCACTGATACAGCAGCATTGATTTGCAGTTTCCTGGCTGACCACACGGAGTCAGAGTCATACAACAAACATGCAGCTGTGCTCTCATGCTCACAGGCCGGGTACTGCAGCAGGGAAAGATAGTCCAGAGGGGTGGCCCAGGGTGGCATGGACCCTGCACTGAAATCTGATCGGTAACCCCAGAATCCTAAACTGTGATTGGATATTAGCCGTGTCAGAGGCGGGGTTTGTGTTAAAGTTAAGTGTTTGGGATGTGCTGCAAAAGGATGTAAGCAGTTTTCTTTGCATTTCAAAGCTGCACATTTTTCTTTGTTTGTGCTGCAAATTGTAGGAAATACTTTGTGCATCTATTTCAGAAGTGAGGTGTGAGGGAAAGGATCAAAAAGAGGGAGAAAACTTCAGCTGTCTAACTTTTAAAAACACATTTATTTTGGGTACAGAAACGTTGACAGTAAGTGAGGAGCAGGGGACACACATCAACGGCGCCTCTTACTTAATTCTTATAAATTGAAACCCCTCCCTCTCTGTTTCTCTCTGACCTCCTGTCTGTAGGGCCCTGAGGCGGTTCCTGGAATCATTAATCCATTAAACTTTGACTCTTCTGTGTTTCTTTTAATGTTTAACATTATATGTATAGATCAGGGGTTCCCAAAGTGTGGGTTGGGACCATAGACTGTATGAAATATGGACGTAGTATCCGTGACGTCACCCATCTGTTCCTGAAGAGCTGTTTTGAGACCACTTTAGCATTTTTAGACCGGAGGTTGCTGCTTGGTCGGGACCCCTGGGGGGGTCGCAAGACACAAATGGGGGGTCGTGAGATGTCTTCCAGGGTGTTGTTTTTTTTCTCAATAATCTAAAAATAGTTCTCTTAATTACAGTAAATAATATGGACAAAAACAGAAGCTTAACTTGAAATAAAACCTTGAAAATATAAAGTGTAATGAGTTTTCTGCCTTTCTTTGTTTCCAGATGACTCCTAAGTTTAGGGTTAGTGAACAGTTAATGATCTAAAGCATCAGTAGCAGCAGGTTCATTCATAACACACAGGAAACACAGACACATGCTCATATAGGTAGGGTCATTTTCTGCAGACCAGCTAAATGAAGACACATTAAATCACTTAGAGGGACAGTGGAGGTGGCAAGTCTTTGGCATCTATATTTTGGGGGTTGCGGGCTGAAAAGTTTGGGAACCCCTGGTGTAGATGATATGTCCGTGCAAACACCCCAGCATGGGTCAGAGCCAAGCGGCAACCTCCGGTCTCAAACGATGAAGCCCATGTGGAAGTGTTATAAACTGCAGTTCATGGAGAATCCGCTTGAGGCTAGCTGCAGAAACACAGGAAACCACATACACAGGAATGGGAACAAGACGATCTTTGCAGCATTAATAAACATGTTTACAGCCTGGTTCAAAAAACAGCTTGGCTCTAAGTAGCTAATCTCTCTATCGGCACACACTGTACAGGGGTTGAACTTATTTCTAACGTGACGGTTCAGAAGATATTAAGATCACGAGTTTTTGCCCAAATAAGGACATGACTGACTTGACTCCCGGGCGGGAACACATAGCTGTTGGCTAAGAGGCTCAAACTCCGCCCCTTTATGTCACACTCTGCCTGGTTGAGTTCAGCATTTCCAATATGGCTGCCGCCGTCGATTGGCTTCAAAACAGCGCTCAGGAACAGATGGGTGACATCACGGATACTACATCCATATTTATACAGTCTATGGTCAAAACCAAGCGACAAAATCAAATGTTGGAAAAGCCAAGTGCAAAAAAACGCAGTTCCTCAAGTGTCCACTAGAGGCTGTCTGAGAAGATGACCGACTTGACTCCTAAATGGGAACACTGTTGTCTATGGTCAGAGCCTCAGTTTGGCCCAAGGGGCAACCTCCGACCACAAGAATTGAAGCCAATGTGGAAGTGTTGAAAACTGCAGTTCATCAAGGATCCACTAGAGGCTGGCTCTGGAAGTACCAGAAACTACATACACACCAATTCAAAGATCTTTGCAGCATTAATAAACATGTTTACAGCCTGGTTCAAAAAAAGCTTGGCTCTACGTAGCTAATCTCTCTATCGGCACACACTGTACGGGGGGTTGAACTTATTTCTAACGTGATGGTTCAGAAGATATTAAGATTACGAGTTTTTGCCCAAATAAGGACATGACTGACTTGACTCCCGGGCGGGAACACATAGCTGTTAGCTAGGAGGCTCAAACTCCGCCCCTTTACGTCACACTCCACCTGGTTGAGTTCAGCATTTCCAATATGGCTGCCGCTGTCGATTGGCTTCAAAACAGCGCTCAGGAACAGATGGGTGACGTCACGGATACTACGTCCATATTTATACAGTCTATGGTCAAAACCAAGTGACAAAATCCAATGTTGGAAAAGCCAAGTGCAAAAAAACGCAGTTCCTCAAGTGTCCACTAGAGGCTGTCTGAGAAGATGACCGACTTGACTCCTAGACGGGAACACATAGCTGTTGGCTAGGAGGCTCAAACTCCGCCCCTTTACGTCACACTCCACCTGGTTGAGTTCAGCATTTCCAATATGGCTGCTGCTGTCGATTGGCTTCAAAACAGCACTCAGGAACAGATGGGTGACATCACGGATACTACGTCCATATTTATACAGTCTATGGTCAGAGCCTCAGTTAGGCCCAAGGGGCAACCTCCGACGACAAGAATTGAAGTCAATGTGGAAGTGTTGAAAACTGCAGTTCATCGAGTGTCCACTTGAGGCTGGCTCTGGAAGTACCAGAAACTACATACACACCAATTCAACGATCTTTACAGCAGAAATAAACACGTTTACAGCCTGGTTCAAAAGACGAGTGCAGTCTGGATAGCTCATTTCTTGCAATTTCAAAGATATTGAGATTACGAGTCTTCCAATGGGAGGCACAGCTGACTTGATTGACAGGCGGGAACACTGTAGGTGTTGGCGAGGAGGCTCAAACACGTCTCATGGTATTGAAATTGAAATGGTCGCATCTTATAAATACTTAGGAATTCTTCTTAATGAGAATCTGTCTTTTAAACTACACATTGATAAACTTGTTACAAAGTTGAAGCTGAAATTGGGCTTAGAAATAAATCATGTTTTTCACTGAAAGTCAGAAAACATCTAATCACCACAACTTTTTTTTACCCTTGTTGGGTTATGGAGACCTGCTTTTTATGAATGCTCCTGCTCAGTTTTTAAAGATATTAGATCCTGTGTAGCACTGTGTGTTGCGTTTCATTACTGGTTGCAGCTATCATGTACATCACTGTTCCTTATACGCTCCCGGACACTGTCTGTCTTTGTCCCGTCGTAGACTCTCTCACTGGCTGATCTTTATTTATAAATGTATTCTTGGACTTCTCCCTACTTGTGTGTACACGTGTGTAGAAACTGCAGCCGATATGGCCTGCGCTCTCAGGACATCATACAGTTGCAGGTCCCGAGAGTCAGAACTGAACTGGGCAAAAAGGCTTTTCAATTTTCAGCCCTGTTTACCTGGAATGATGTGCAGAAGGACTTGAAACTGACACATCTTGTAACTCTGGGGGAATTCAAGTCACTCATAAAAGACAGAGAAACAAGCTCCATTGGATCCTGTGATTGCACTGTGTAATCATGTAACCATGTGCAACTGTGACCGTATTCTATTTGTGTTGTTTTGTGTGCTTGTGTGTTGTTGTGCTGCCGTCTTGGCCAGGTCACTCTTGAAAAAGAGGTTTTAAATCTCAATGAGTCTCCTACCTGGTTAAATAAAGAAAGAAAGAAAGAAAGCCCGCCTCCTTTACGTCACACTCACTCGACAGCAGTTATATAGAGTTCAACATTTCCAATATGGCTGCTGCCGACGATTGGCCTCAAAACAGCGCTTCAGAAACAGATGGGTGATGTCACCGAGACAACGTCCATTATCTATACAGTCTATGGTTGGGGCCACCCCAGTCAGAAAAGTCCAGACACGCCCCTGAGGGCTCATAGTATCACAGTGTCTGATACCCGGGTCCATCAGCCTCTTTGAAGTGCTCGCTCCTAAAGTTCTGCTTTGGTACAATTTCCCTCCCTTTGATCCTTTTGTCATCTGCAGGATCCGACAATATCACAATTAGTGTCTGGCGGCCGTTGAAGCATTATTGGAGCAGAAAAGACGCAGCTTTGATAATAATACAAACACAATACTGAGGACACGGAGGGATGAGATGTTGAACTCTGATTGTACGAGGTGTGGCGTCTCTTTCTCAGAGAAACTCCCAGATCAAAGAGCATGATGCAGCCCGGCTGAAACACACTCGCAACCCCTACCGACTTTAAACATGTGACCTCAAACTAAGTCTGATGGTGAGAGAGATTCTCTGACTATTGCACCTCATCTGTGCAGCACATAGACCTGATACAAGCACTGGGGGTGCAAATCACACGCTTCATCTCCATACAATTCTTTATTGATTCTTTGGACAATGATGCAATTATTGCAGATAGCTCATACAATCTGTTTCATGCATCCCCTCTTTGTGTGCAGTTTGCCTCCCCGTGCATACGTGGGTTCCCAGGTTCTCCAGCGTGCTCCGACAGTCCAAAGACATGCTCGTTAGGCTAACTGGTCCCCCATAAGTCATTGTTTGTCTCTGTAAATCAGCTCTGTGATAAACAGCCGACCTGTCCAGGGTCCACTCTGCCTCTCGCCCAATGACAGCAGGGTCAGGCTGCAGCCCCCTGTGACCCTTAATGGGATAAGCCGTAGGATGGATGGATAGATAGGAAAGTGGAGGAGAGACAGGAGAGTAAAGAGCATAATTTATTGTGTCTTTTATGTGCCTTGTAGTCTTTGTCATGGTTAATGGTTAAATCTTATTTATTCTAATTCAGAAATCATCCTGTAAGTGCATTTTTGGGTGTTTTTATGCCGTTATTAAGAAGACATGTCAGTGGATAGAGTAGGAAACCAGGAAACAGAGTGGGGTATGACATGTGGTCAGAGGCTGCAGGATGGAGTTGTGCAAGATGGAACCAGGAGGCCAAACCGGCACCCTTAATCGAGTCATATTAACCTCCATGTGCTCTGTATCTCTGGTGCCTGTTTCGTTTCAGGCCTCCATAAAAATGTCTTGCATTCGTACAAACAACAGGCCAAGACCCTGCCTCTAAAACACGACAGTTTAGATCCACAGCAGTTACAAGGTGTGTCCAGCAGGGGGCGACCTCTCCTCACGTCCCTCGCTTCTCTCACATCCCTCCCTTCCTCCCTCCCTCCCTCCCTCTCCCTCTTTCTCTCACACTGAGGCCGGCTGCCACACTCTCCCCGTCTCTAAGCAACCGCGGTACCCTGCCTCCAATCACTACGGATACCGGGAGGGATGGAGGGAGGGAGGGGGAAGGAGAGGAAGAGGAGGAGGAGGGGGAGGAGAAGAGGATGGCTGAGTATCGGCATCTCCAACAGTTAAACTGAACGTGTGTGAAGAAATGAAGATTTAAAGGAATGAGAGGAGGAGAAGAAAACTACTTCTACAATGTTTGTTTGTTGAATGGAGGTCTATGAGAGAGGATAAGAGATACTGATGTTTTTTCAGCTCTGGCCTTCTTCATGGAATGTTCCAATTGTTCTCAGAATTGTGACATCATCAAAGACAGAATTCTGACATCATCAAAGACAGAATTCTGGATTCTGTCTTTGATGTCAGAATTCTAGAACACCTGCTGTTGCTCTCCATACAGACTGTTCTTCCTGCTGACACCTGATTGGTGGATACTACTCAGACTACAGACAGAGACCAGAACCCTTTCTCAGACTAACACCCAGACCCTGAGATCCAGATTCAACATGTCTCTGAATCAGAATCTGTAATTACAGGTTAGTTGTAGCTGAAAGTAAAAAGCTTTGTCAGGTCTGTCCTCAAGAGGAGAAGAAAACTACGTCGACAATGTTTGTTTGTTGAATGGAGGTGGGATCCATCGTTTCTGATGCTGCGTTCAGGGAAGTCAGGAAATCTAAACGCTGATTGTCTTTAGTGACACAACTCCTCTTTTCCACCAACGTGAACCGGGTTGTATTTTCCGGGCTGGTTTGGAGCTGGTTGAACTCACTGAAGGGGGGGGGGGGGGGACTTTTTTCTAATGCGATGGTTCAGAAGATATTAAGATTACAAGTTTTTGCCATGACATGACTGACTTGACTCCCGGTCAGGAACACATATCTGTTGGCTAGGAGGCTCAAACTCCGCCCCTTTACGTCACACTCTGCCTGGTTGAATTCAGCATTTCCAATATGGCTGCCACCGCCGATTGGCTTCAAAACAGCTCTCAGGAACAGACGGGTGACATCACGGATACTACGCCCATTATTTATTCAGTGTATGTTCCAGACCAGCAAAGAGTTGGAGCAGCTCTGGAACCGGTTTTCCTAGAAGGGAGCCGGTTCACTCACAGTTGAAACATGAAAAACCGGTTCTCAATTGAGCACCGGCTCCAAACCGGCCCTGAAGCTGCCTCGGTTGAAAGGGGGTAAATATTTGATGTAGAACAGATTGTTAGCTGCTCTAGAGACAGAAATCCTCCTCAGATTAACAACCATGGGAGCCGGGGTGTCATTACCCTGGATTGTGTTCCTCCTGCTTTTGCTCTCCGTACAGCCTGCTGACACCTGATTGGTCAAAACTACTCAGACTACACACACATACAAAAATGAAATCCTGAAAACTTCCCTTACTTAAACCCAGACCTCTGCTAACAGGTTTCACATTTCCCTGCTGAATCATATCGAGTCTCAGAGATTACATAAAGAGAAGTAAGTCGCCTCTCACAGTTCACGATCCTTCCTCCCCACTCAGCAACTATCCGTGCCCTCTCCTCTTCCTCTCTTTCCACTCTCACCCACCTTCTCCTGGAGACCATTAAATTTGATAGTGCCATCATCATCCTCCTTCTGTCCTTGTGACTCGTGGCGAACCTCTGTGCTTTATTACTCCTCTCTTCCTCAGGAGGGGGGGTCACCTCTCCGGTGATCTATGTTTCTGTCACACACATGGGACGTGCATGAACGGCTGCACACACACAGCGGTGAAGAGCAGGGTCCCGGGGCCTCTTTGATAGAAGGCTGAGCCAACCCTAAGCCCCTGACCCCTCCATAAAATATTAATGGAAGAAAAACTTTAATCAACCCTTTACAGAGACATCGACCCGGATTAGATCTTATATAGATGCACTCTATATAACCAAAGTGCCAATGACTTACTTATACACACAATAACAACGCACATAAATGCACCCTGTTAGCAGCACTGGTGGCCTAGCAGTCTAAGCCCCACATACAGAGGCTATAGTCCTCGTCGCAGAGGTCGCAGAGGTTGCCGGTTCGACTCCCGACCTGGCGACCATTTCCTGCATGTCTTCCCCCGCTCTCTAATTTAACCAGAACCAGAAAATTCAACCACATCTCTCCGGAGTTCAGGGGCCACATACAGCCCAAGTTGATCTGAAGTGGGCCGGACCAGTAAAATCACAACATAATAACCTATAAATAACAACAACTCAAAATGTTCCCTTTGTTTTAGTGCAAAAAGGTACAAGTACATTCTGAAAATGTTCACATTTAATGAACCATCTTTCTACAAAAACAGCTGTTGAATTATGAAAACAGAAAGTAATCTATTTTCTCACTTTGAGAAAAAAAGTCCAGGTAAAAACAGTGCTGTTCAGGTGCGCTCCCTCAGCGCTAGGATTTTATGCGACCCCCAGAGGACAAATTTGAAATAGTAGTTACTTTTATTGAAAAATTGCAGTTAATGTCTTCCCATTGCAAAGTCGTTCCGCGGGCCGGATTGGAACCTCTGGCGGGCCGGTTTTGGCCCGCGGGCCGCATGTTTGACACCCCTGTGTTAAAGTATACGTTTCTGGGATTTGGCAAAGATCTATGATGATGTTCAACAATCATTCCCAAACTTAGAACAGTCCTCACTCATACTACTATGCATGTACTCATATCCATTAAGGGTCAAGAACTCAAAACCAGCAACTTAGTTGAACCAACAATTAATTATAAGTGTATCCATTTTATTGAGTTAATATCCATGTCCAAATAACAACTTCATCAACACCACCATGTAAGTCTTCACACACTTGAAAAACCACAATGGCTGTGCTTCACGAAGCGGCAAGTAATGAGGAAAGACAGCGCCAAACCGCAGTACCGGTACAGGGACGACCAGCAATGATCCAACAAGGGACAGGGGAACCAGAGGGACTAAATACACAGAGTCATCAACACAGGTGAGAACCATAGACTGTATAAAATATGGACGTGGTATCTGTGAGGTCACTCATCTGTTTCTGAAGTGCTGTTTGAGGCCAATGGTCGGCGGCAGCCATATTGCTTCTGTGCAGATTTTGTCCTTTTTCACATACTACATACTGGATTTTGGCCAAATCAGTACGTACTGCTAGTTTATTAAGAGGTTTAGAAAACAGCCTAAGACAACACAACAAGAGACATGGATGACTAAACACTCAAGGGACACAAAGGATAACTAATACAGAACAAACACAGGGAGGAACCAAGGCATGAAACATAAGGAACAAACTAAAGCAACCAAATCTATGAATTCAAAATATTAAAAAAAGATGTTCATGTCTATAAATCTTTCTAGATGGGTTTATTAAGGTCAATCTTTATGTGTGCATGTTAAACCAGGTATGTGTATGTCTGTGTTTGTGTCATGTGAATGGTAGGTCTACCTGTGTGTACCTGTATATGTAAATGAGGATGATTGTGAGTGACATCACATAGCTGATGTGTGCATGTTCCACCCTGTGTGAGTCTGCTTAGCGACCCTTAAGGTGAAACTGTGTTTGTGTATTTGAAGAGTTAATTTGCAAAAACAGATAACTCACTTTTTAATTATTATTTTTTTAAATGTTTCAAAAAACATATTTTTTCTATTAGTAGCATTAGGTATTATCAATCAACTGAAGATGGGTGGTTTTGTCTTAGTCAAAATGACATTATTAATAATCAGAGGTATCTTAAAAATGTAACTTTATTAACTATCTATATTAAAAATAAATGTTTTTTGAATATTTATAAAAAATAAAAGTTTAATATATAGATATATTAAAAAATGTAACTAATAAACTAAAACAAATTAAAAGAAAACAATTGCATAAACTGAAATTGTATTTTATAATTTCAGTTATGCTCAAAAATGTTGTTTCTGCTATTTAATAACTCTTATGTAATCAGTTACCACAAACATTTTGAGTCATTTCAACTTGTTGGGGTTCAGAGTGCAGCGTCTGGCTCTGCATGTGTGCAGCTCTGAGGGATTTAAGGTGTCACCTCATCCCTTCTTTCTCAGTGCATGTAAAAATAAAACTGCAAAGGAGTGACGAGGTCAGAGTCCAGATGCAGAACACAAGCTGCTGCAAGAACTGAAGCTGACTTTTGTTACAGTACGGCGCACAAACTGTACATTTTGATAGGTTACAAAATGAAAGTTGGACTCTTATGTAATATGATAAAATTAAACAGAGCGGTTAAAGTCATCCTACAGCAACGTCTACGTCAGAGTACAGCCTGTGCTTCAGCATCACACAAACACATCCTCCTTTGAAGAGATGAACTCCAGGAGAAGAGATGCATTCAAGCACGGCTGCAAAACTTTAACTCTGAGCCACACCAGAGATGAAGGAGGGAGAGGAGGAGGAGGAAGAGGAGGAGAGGGAGGGAAGAACATGTGTATGTCTGCGTGTGTATGCGCAAAAAGAGAAAAACGCCGGCTGCTGTTTCCGAGGCAACCATCTCTCTCTCTCCCCTCTCCTCTTTAACCCTTTCTGCTCAGCACTTCCTTTTCACCTTCTGTCTCTCTTTTACATCGCGGCCATCTCTCACTTTTTGATGTCCTCTCGCTCCATCTGTCTCCTCTCCTCTCATCCCTCTACGACCAGCTCTCTCTCTCTCTCTCTCTCTCTCTCTCTCTCTCTCTCTCTCTCTCTCTCACTGTACCAAATCTTGATTCGTGATGCATCCAGTCTCACCTTCATCCTGATTATTCATCCTCATGTCAGAACACCTGTCGTTCTATCTGTGCACGGGCGCTTTGTTAACTCTGAGTCACTCTCTGCTACGGAGCGCTCACAGTGTGTGCTGAACTGTGCTGAGTATGAGGAAGTCATTGTGATACTGCAGGTGTTAGTGATGCCTTTAAAACCTGTCACATTCTGCAGCAACGTGGAGGCTGGCGGGCGGGACGGTGAGGGCTTGAAATGTTCGGCAAAAAAACGCCCCAAAACTGCAGTTCCTCAAGTGGCCACTGGAGGCCAGGTCAAGAAAGGTGTTCATTCCCATATAGCCTCATATTACGGGTACATATTGGGCTTTTTTAGGCCTTTATATGGATGACAGGATGGATAGAGTAGGAAAGCAGAGAGAGGGTGGAGAAGGGCTGCAGGATGGAGCTGAACCCAGGCCGCCTGCCTTAATGACAATGGCCTCTGTACATGGGGCGCATAAGGTGCATTTAGCCCAGAACTAAAAGGTTCCTGTGCCCCCATTGTTGTCTGAGTTTCGACCGCGGGCTGAAGTCCTGGGTAGATTGTTCAAATCAGACCAGTGATGTATGGAGGGGAAAAAAAGTAAATGCACTACACCACCAGACCAGTAGAGGGCAGTGTCCGATGTGCATATATGTGTCCTGTGTGTTTATATGTGTCCGATGTGCGTATATGTGTCCTGTGTGTTCATATGTGTCCTGTGTGTTCATATGTGTCCTGTGTGTTTATATGTGTCCTGTGTGTTTATATGTGTCAGATGTGCGTATATGTGTCCTGTGTGTTTATATGTGTCCTGTGTGTTTATATGTGTCCAGTGTGTTTATATGTGTTCAGTGTGTTTATATGTGTTCAGTGTGTTTATATGTGTTCAGTGTGTTTATATGTGTTCAGTGTGTTTATATGTGTCCGATGTGCATATATGTGTCCTGTGTGTTTATATGTGCCCTGTGTGTTTATATGTGTCCGATGTGCATATATGTGTCTGGTGTGTTAATATGTGTCTGGTGTGTTTATATGTGTCCTGTGTGTTTATATGTGTCCTGTGTGTTTATATGTGCCCTGTGTGTTTATATGTGTCCTGTGTGTTTATATGTGTCCTGTGTATTCATATGTGTCCTGTGTGTTTATATGTGTCCTGTGTGTTTATATGTGTCCTGTGTATTCATATGTGTCCTGTGTATTCATATGTGTCCTGTGTATTCATATGTGTCCGGTGTGTATATACGTGTCCTGGGTGTTTATATGTGTCCGATGTGCATATTTGTGTCTGGTGTGTTAATATGTGTCTGGTGTGTTTATATGTGTCCTGTGTGTTTATATGTGTCCGATGTGCATATATGTGTCCTGTGTGTTCATATGTGTCCAGTGTGTTTATATGTGTCCAGTGTGTTTATATGTGTCCAGTGTGTTTATATGTGTTTATATGTGTCCAGTGTGTTTATATGTGTCCAGTGTGTTTATATGTGTCCAGTGTGTTTATATGTGTCCAGTGTGTTTATATGTGTGTTTATATGTGTCCAGTGTGTTTACATGTGTCCAGTGTGTTTATATGTGTCCAGTGTGTTTATATGTGTGTTTATATGTGTCCAGTGTGTTTATATGTGTCCAGTGTGTTTATATGTGTGTTTATATGTGTCCTGTGTGTTTATATGTGTGTTTATATGTGTCCAGTGTGTTTATATGTGTGTTTATATGTGTCCAGTGTGTTTATATGTGTCCAGTGTGTTTATATGTGTGTTTATATGTGTCCAGTGTGTTTATATGTGTCCAGTGTGTTTATATGTGTCCTGTGTGTTTGTTCGGTGTGTTTATATGTGTCCTGTTTGTTTATATGTGTCCTGTGTGTTTGTTCGGTGTGTATATATGTAGGATGAGGTGCATCATTGTTGTCAGGCTGGGTGGATGTTTATTATTTATTGTGTCTATACATGTATTCCTGTACAGACGGTGGCAACAAATCTCCTTATTAAAGGACAAATAAAGATCTATCTATCTATCTATCTATCTATCTATCTATCTATCTATCTATCTATCTATCCAGGCCATTCACACAAAGACTCACTGCTTCCTTTCATTTATTTTTAATGTCTGAAAGGTCTGGGGGGGTAGGTGTCAGTCCATAGTAAAGACTTTCAAGGAGCCATATATTTGAGAGTTAAAATAAAGCAGGATGAAATATTCTGCTGCAAAACATGATTTCCACAGGTTCAGAAAAAATGAGTGAAGAAATAAGAGATACCACTTTGTCCACAGGGGGCGCCAGAATCAAGACAAGGTAGAAGTTCCTCACAGGAGCTTTAATGTTTCTCTGGTTTTGTAAATATATTGTTAATTTACTTATTTAGTTCTTAAGATATGCTAATTTACATTTCTAATTGCTTATATTTTTTAGAATTACTCTTTCACACGCTCTTGTTTACTCTATACTGTTTTGCACTGTCTACTTTGCTGCTGTAATACTTTACATTTCCTTGTTGTGGGACTAATAAAGGAATATCTTATCTTCTCCCTCCAGAAACCAGAGGCAGACCTCCCAGAGACTGAGTCCATGTTTTAAACAGTGTGTGTGGTGTCGTGTATTCCTCACACTCCTCCTTTAATGTATGCATTCCACTAATCGCAGCCCAACCCTCGTCCTGATTTTTACGACCTTCATCCAAAATCAAATCAAACTAAAATTCACAGATAAATTAAAGTTCGCCCCGTGTAATAATTTGATACGTTGGTCTAACGCCAGATCACAACGGAACATTTAGAGGTCAGGAGAGAAACCGTGCCAGCACTCTTACTCAGCTCTTGCCAAAACCCAGATTCACCTCCTCGGTCTCTCCGTCCCGGATCTCAACTGTATTTTTGAAAATGCCTCCGGTGCGCCGTATTCACAGGCTGCCATTTTTTCTCTGACATCAACCTTGAGTGGAAAGCTGCAAATGCTGTTATAATGCAGTGCTGCAGGTTGTAAGTCATAGAGAGTGAGGAACCCTGACTAATCATTGTCGTTCCATCACTGCAGGATTTATCAGCGGCGGAAAATACAGAGGAGAGTGAAAACCTCTGAGGACACGGGAGACATATTTCTATCAACACAGCATGGAGATGACTTAGAATCACAGATACACAGCTAGCATTTAACTATGATGGCTAGCATTTTCTTTCCTTGTGCACATTTAGCTGTAGGCCTGAAATGTTGCTCATGTTGTGTCTATACTGTCATGCAAACACTCACCTCTAGCCATGGCTGTAGGTCCAGTTACTGGTGAATGCCATGATGCTCTGCAGCTCTACTACCTGGATGTAAAGGAGCATGAATTTCAGGGAGGTGGGGGTCATGCACTATAGGCCCCTGTGGTGCAGCCTAAGCTTTTGTCCTTAATGCCATT
Organism: Notolabrus celidotus; assembly: GCF_009762535.1. NCBI lineage: Eukaryota > Metazoa > Chordata > Actinopteri > Labriformes > Labridae > Notolabrus > Notolabrus celidotus. The sequence goes on from NC_048291.1 coordinate 2,861,345, forward strand.
TTCCCCTCTTACATTACTTTGACTTCTATACATGAAGTAGTTTTGAAACCAGAACTTTTACACTTTGACTTGAGTTAAAAAACTTGAGTTGATACTTCAACTTCTACAGAAGTCTTTTTAAACCCTAGTATCTATACTTCTACCTGAGTAATGAATGGGAATCCTTTGGACACCTCTGCCTATCACAGTCCCACGCTGGAATCCACTGAGCTCCTGAGGGCGACCCATGCTTTCACTGATGTTTGTAGAAACAGTCTGCATGCCTTTGTGCTTCATTTTACCCACCTGTGGCCATGGAAGTGATTGGAACACCTGATTTCAATTATCTGAATGGGTGAGTGAATACTTTTGGCAATAGAGACTGATACCTTAACTGCTCAAGGCTTTCTCTTCTAAGTCTCTGGAGACAAAATTGAGATTCTCACTTCAGCCTCTTTCAAGTTTGAAAGTGTTCTCATTTGTTTCTCCTAAAATTGACTAGGAGAAACAGTTGAGAGCATGACATGAGTCTTAAATGAGAGATCTCATTAATGGCTGACTTTCTTCTCTTTTTTTAAGTTATATTTTTGGCCTTTTTGCCTTTATTTGACAGGACAGCTGAAGAGAGACAGGAAATGTGGGGAGCAGAGAGCAGGGGAAGACATGCAGGAAGTGGTCGACCAGCTGGGAATCGAACCAGCAACCCCTGTCACAAGGATTGTAGCCTCTGTATGTGGGGCGCTTAGACCGCTAGGCCACCAGCGCCCAAAAGAATCCACACCTTTAATTGTAATAATCTGTCTAAATCTGGTCAGCCCTTTAGAGACCCATATCTTAAATAAATGGTCTGTCATACCTGTTGTATGAAATCTCTATCTTTTGCAGTTTCTCTCAAATCCACTAAATCTTTGTGAAGTTGTTTTGTTCCAAACAGACTTGTAAAGGAAGGACCAGACTGTGAAGTCAAAGAAGAGATCATTTCACATCTAAATATCTGATCTTGAAGTGGTTCAAATGTTTTAATGAGAATTGTAACTTTGTGGACAAGTACATTAAAATCTTAATTTTGCAGGGCACTATAAATGTTCATGGAAAGATGAGCTCAGGCTCTTTCTTTGCTCCATCTGAGTTCAGCTTGAGACACAAAAACTGAGTCTGAAGAAAACAAATCAATCAATCAGACTTTGTTTATAAAGTGCTTTTCATACAATGACATTTTAACACAAAGTGCTGCACAAGAAAAACAACTTCAAATAGAATAAGCTAAGAAAAAGATCCCAGCCCCAAACCCCACCCCACAATCCTAAGGTTAACAGCACAATATGCAACAATAATAATAAAAACAATAAAATAAATAAAAACAATAAAAACGATAAAATAAATAAAATAAACAAAAACAATAAAATAAATAAAAACAATAAAAACGATAAAATAAATAAAATAAATAAAAACAATAAAATAAATAAAAACAATAAAAACGATAAAATAAATAAAATAAATAAAATAAATAAAATAAATAAAATAAATAAAAACAATAAAAACGATAAAATAAATAAAATAAATAAAATAAATAAAATAAATGAAATAAATAAAAACAATAAAATAAATAAAATAAATGAAATAAATAAAAACAATAAAAAAAATTTAAAAAATTAAAAAAATTAAATAAATAAAATAAATAAAATAAATAAAAACAATAAAAACGATAAAATAAATAAAATAAATAAAATAAATAAAATAAAAAATCTAAATAATTTGCTGAACGAACTGAGGAAATGCTCTCATGTTATCTTAATGAGGAAACACTGGAGGTAAAATAAAACTCAACACAGGAAATTAAAATCACCAAAGTAAAATACATTTCTAAGATAATAAAAGACTAAAATATTAAACCGTTAAAAGAAAATAAGATGTGAGACTTAAAGGTGACATATCATGCTCTTTTTCATCAACATATATTGGTCTAAGAGGTCCCCAAAACATGTCTTTAAAGTTTATGCTCAAAAAAAAACTTTGAAATCAGATTTTGGTCTGCCTGAAAAACCCTCTTCTTCAGTCCTCCTCAGAACAGGCTGTTTTCTCTCTGACCACGCCCCCTCGGGAAGTGGGTGTGGCCTCGGCTGTCCAGCACATTGATCTAATGTTTACATGTTGGCTGAATATACACGGCTGCTCAGAGACCCGCGTTACTTCAACCCTCTGAATCTGATCCAGAATCTGATCCTGATGGAGAGGCGCCTGCAGCAGGACCTTTCTGAACCATTGGTCACAGATTTAGTGTTTCTTGTTGTTTTGTTTATCAGTATGTCGACGTGTGTCTTGGTACACAGCTATGAACATGTAGCTATGTGGCTATGCTAACTAGCGCTAGCACTTATCCATGACAAATAAAATTCCTCCACTAGATCTTCAAATCTGCAGACGTGGGGAGTCAAAGCGACCTTTGTGTTTATTAAGACAGCCTACAACTAGCATGCCTCCCTCCTAAGCTCCTTGTTAGCACACATGTGTGCAGGGAATGAAAAACGGAGGAGGGGTTGAGTTGTATTTTATACAGTCTATGGGCTGAACAAGCTCCGAGCTCTGACTTCCTGTTACAGACCGGATGGCGTTGTGACGTATGAAAAACACTGCAAACTGAAACGGCTGGTTTCAGCACACATTTACAGAAAGGTGGAGAAATCAGAACAGGGGCAGAATGGAGTCTTTGACTTTTCAGGGGGTTTGTAGACAGGGACACAGATTTCAGGTAGAGAACCATTAAAAAGTCCATTCTGCATGATATGTCACCTTTAAAGTAAATAAATAAGTAAATAAATAAATAAAGTAGAATAAAAGTGACTCAATTTGAAATAGATAATAAATAAATAAATAAATAAAACTGTTAAGAATAAAAATAAAACTTAGTTAAAACTTAGTCGGTCTTGAGTTTGCCTTTAAAAATATTGATGCTCTGTGCAGCCCTCAGATCCTCAGGCAGGGTGTTCCACAGGCCTGTGGGCCGTGATGATAAAAAGCTGCCTCACCGTGGGTCTTAGTGGGTCTTAAATGGATGAGGTTAGATTGAGACAGTTGAGAGAGCTCCCTGATTTCTCCACCTGAGCTCAAAAGGAGTCACAACACCTGAGAAATACCTGAGAACCATTTCAGATTGAGACCAGATCTCCTTTGGAACTGAAAGGGAGACTAAGCTGAGACTTCTTGGAACGTATTTTCTGGAGGCAAGAATGAGAAACAGGAGACATAAGCTATAGTCTCATTTTGCTTTCAAACAGATCTCATTGTTGTCTAGGAGACAGAAATGAAACACTTTTGAGATCTCCTCTCTAAATGTTTTTCCTATGGGTTAATCCAGGGGTGTCAAACAATCCGGCCCACAGGATGACTTTTGAAATTACAGAGAAGACATTGACTGCAATTTTTCAATAAATGTAACTTGTATTTCAAATTTGTCCTACAGGGGGAACCTGAATGGCACTCGGGGACTTTTTTTTCTCAAAGTGAGGAAAAAGAATATTTTCAGTTTGCATAATCCGGTGGAAAATCATAGACTTTTTGGACCGACTGGGGGGTCCATAAAGGTCTAGTATAATCTATCTGTTCTTTTGCAGTAAACATTACACTCTGTGTCAGGTGAATGGGTAACCTGTGTGTTTGGTGTGTTTCCAGCAGGTTTCAGGGCTTAAAGAATATAATATATGGCCCTATATGAGACTCAACAAAGGGAAACATTTAGAGTTTTTGTTATTTATACATTATTATGTTGTGATTTTACTGGTCCGGCCCACTTCAGATCAAATTGGGCTGAATGTGGCCCCTGAACTGAAATGAGTTTGACACCCCTGGGTTAAGCTCTTCATGACACACTGGATCATATTTAACTCTATTTAAATGTGACCGTTTCATTTTAGTAGCTAACAAGGTTTCAGCTATGTTGTCTCAGCCTGAAGAAGGATATGAGGTCGTCTTAGATTTTGACTCTGAATAGATTTTTTAAAATGTGAGATACTACATGCTTTCACACCCCTCGAGCGTCTCTCTCTGAGCGTGACAGCAAAGTGAAACGACGGCCTCGTGAGTTTGATCAATACGCTGTATTTATAACATCTTGTGTGTGTATTGATCACCTCTCGTCTTCTCCTCGCCGTACATCATCACGCGTGTTGGTGTCCCGTCCAGCCGCTCATCCTCAAACACGACGAGGAGTCTGTCCGGGGGAATCAAAAATCTGGAGGAACGTTTTCTGGAGTGTAATCATCATCGGCACGTGTCACATCTTTCTTTATCATCACAAATCAGAGAGCACGCTTCAACACGGCTGCTCCTGTTTCAGCTTTTGTCTGACATTTACTGGAAGACGAGCTTGAAATGCGTTTACATTTCCCTCCTGTCACACACCCGTCTCCTCTCTGCTTTAACAAATGATGCTTCCTGTTGCTAGGTAACTACTAATTGTTAGAGCGTAGGTACTTTATAAATACGAGGAAGAGAAAGGGAATAAAACGAGAGATATTCTGCTAACAAGCGAGTCCTCTAAAGTCACGAGTTTTCAAGGATGGAGTGAAAAGTGTTGCTGAAATGGAGGCTTGCTTTATTGGACTTATGGAAGTACTTTAGTACCTCCACTACTGTCATCTGTCCTTTTTACCCCTCCATCCTGCTCCCTCTCTCTCCTCCTCTATAATCCACTGAACTCTCATCCATAACTCACAGGCAGCCCCTCTTCCTTTTTATTACCGCCATGCCCCCACCTCCACCTCCACCTCCACCTCCATCACCTCTCTCTTCATCCTAATAATTCAAGCTGGTGAATGGGAGAGAGGGGGGGAGGAAAGAAGTGAAAGGAAAGGAAAGGAGGAAGGAAAAACAAAGAAAAGGCGACTGGAGGAACTTTACCCCTGGAACTACGTGCATTTGGACTGTTTGGACCGGTGGACCCAGGGTCTAAATTTAGTTCAGGGGTAGATTATCACCCTGTTAGGGGGGTAGTACTTTTCAAAGGTCCTGGGACTTTAGGGGGGCAGGGCGTGCAATGCTGAACGTGTCTGATTGGTAGATTAACCGTCCACAATAACATCACACACATCTGTGATTCTCTTGATTTCTCTTTCTTTCATTAGTTTTTATTTGTTCTATCTTTTTGTATGTGTGTGTACTTTTCAAAAGAGGAAGCTGTGATTCTCTGGGTCAACTTTTTTGCCATTTTTTTTTTTCATTTTGTTTTTGCCCAAAAAAAAAATTGAAAAAAAAAAACAATTTTTTTTCTTCAAAATTTTAGTTTTTCCAAAAAAAAAAAAATTCAAATTTTCTTTTCAATAAAAACATTTGTCAAATTTTTTTTTTCCGAATTTTTTTCTAAGTTTTTTGGTCAATTTTCTTTTTCAGATTTTCTTTCGTCAAAATTTTTTTTTTCAATTTTTTTGTCAAATTTTTTCCAAAAACCATCCACATTCATTTTTTTTTCTCTTTCTTTCATTAGTTTTTATTTGTTCTATATTTTTGATATGTGTGTGTACTTTTCAAAAGAGGAAGCTGTGATTCTCTGGGTCAACTTTTTTGCCAATTTTTTTTTTTCATTTCGTTTTTGCCAAAAAAAAAAATGAAAAAAAAATCATTTTTTTTTCTTCAAAATTTGAATTTTTCCCCTCCCAAAAAATTCAAATTTAAAAAAAAATAAAAAAAATTTTCAAAGTTTTTAGGTCTATTGATTTTCAGATTTTCTTTCGTCAAATTTTTTTTTTTCAATTTTTTTTGGGTCAATTTTTTTTGTCAAATTTTTCCAAAAACCATCCACAGTCATTTTTTTCTCTTTCTGTCATTAGTTTTTATTTGTTCGTTCTTTTTTGTATGTGTGTGTACTTTTCAAAAGAAGAAGCTGTGATTCTCTTGATTTAGCAGCTTGTAACAGTAGTCTTCTCTCAGCCCACCGTGAATGCGTCTCTCCTCCCGGTGTTCCGCTTTTAAAAGTGACCCTGTAAACTGGAGACCTTCAGCTGAACGTGTCAGTGTTTGTGGAGTTTACACAGCTGTTGAAACACAGAGGGAGTTCCTGGGAATGCAAACTAGTTTAGTTTTTATTAACATTTCAAAATATCCTCATCAGATATTTAATGATGGTCTAAAGACGTTTATGAGGGATGCATCCGGCTGAGAGTCTCCAGTTAACAGGGTCGCTGTTTAAACCAAAACACCGGCCGATCTCTGCGATCACGGCTTTTTGAGTTCAAAAGGATTTTAAAGCCGTGTTGAAACGTCTTTGCTACTCGCGCTTATCTCCTCTCACGTGTTGATTCAGTGAATCCATCTGTGATGAAATATAGCACCATCTAAAACAGACCAGCTGAGTCTCTTCATGCTAACAGGCTAACTGTTGTGTTGCTCATAACGATACCTGCCTGTCCGTCTGCTTCTATGGTGTCATCTGTGATGAATGGCATTCCTCTTTGTGTTACTGCCCTCTACTGGTCTGGTGGTGTAGTGCGTTTACTTTTTTCCTCCATACGTCACTGGCCTGATTTACACAATCTACCCGGGACTTCAGCCCGCGGTCCAAACTCAGACTACAATGGGGGACTAGGAACCTTTTAGTTCAGGGTGAAGTAGTTCAGGGGGCTAAAAGACCCGGGACTCTTGGTTGAAATGCACCTTAAGTGTGAGAGGGAGTCAGGAGGAGAAGAGGACAGAGCAAGGTTTCCTCCCCAGACCGGGCCTTGACGTGCACGCATGTCGTGTTTCTCCTCGGACTGTCCGGCCTCATTTCATTCAACAATTCCTCCGCAGCAGAAACACCGAACCTTAGAACAACCCACAAATGTTGTTCAACTCCAAAGTAAATCTCTCCCTCACTAACATATCTCATCCTTTCTCCTCAAACCTCACTCTCACCATCTATAATTGAATGCGGTTTGCTCGCTGGTGTGACTGGAAAATGAATGTGATCTGGGAGTGATGGGGAGGGAGGGAGAGGGAGGGCCGCTCCGGGGATGATGGATGAGGAGGTGGGTGTCAGCAGAGCCGGGTTAGAGGACAAGTGGTCTGTTGTTTGCAGGTGTGGAGCAAACTCTTGGGGGGGGAGAGAGTCGGTCTGATCGGCATTCAGAGCAGAGCTGGAGTCGGCTCACCCGGCTGGGTTACATACTTGATTCTGATTGGTCAGAAACCACATCACTACTGAGTCTGACTCCACATGTCACATCAAATCACTCTACGTAAATGAGTCCTAGCACGTTTTTACTACAGCCTGTTGACACTGTGGTAAAATGTTAGTTTCAACTTTAGCATGCTAAATCAGTAAACAACTTAAAGGACTTTTTAAAATGACTTTAAATTCATTTGGAGAGCACAAAACTTTAGATTTGTGGTTGATGGATCCTCGGTCACCAGCAAAGAAAGGATGGACAGAGGAGGAAAACATGGGGCCCAATGCACCAGCTGGGCTTTTGCCTGGTTTTAACATTTTTAACATCTGACTTAAGCTAGGTCGTAACTTCACGATGTTCTTGTGCATTGGAGTGTCCTTGATGCCCTGCTATCGGCGCTAGATAGGAACTGTTTGCTGCCAGTTAACTCAACCACACTCCTAATTATGCAAATGTAGGTATAAATCTCAGCCTTTAATTATCTTAAATAATGCATTATTAAAAAAAGGCTTCCCCTTCTGTATGTGCAAATAGATAAATGAGCTATAAGCCCAGAAACATTTTCTGAACAATGCTGTAAACATGTTTGTTTCTGCTATAAAGCTGGCCTTGTTAACATGGGATTGAATGTATATCCCTTAACTTTTGCAGCCAGCCTCTAGTGGACACTGGAGGAACTGCACCCTTTTCCCTTCTGCATCGGCTGCAGCTTAGTTAAATATTAAGACCGGGATATCGTGACCTCTGAACTTCTGGGTTCTCTGACAGACTATATCTCGGACAGCTCAGCAACTTCATTTCATCATAAATCTTGCGGGAGGCAGGAAACAGATCCCCTCCATCCCCAGAGGATGAACCCTTGTGATTTTGTTAACATCCTTCTTCTACTGTGCATTCCTCTTGTGCCATCTGCAGCTTGATATTTGTACTTCTTAGTCAAACCTCTCAACAACTAAGATACTTGAGGTCCCCAGAGGATGAACCCTGATCACCTCGATGGTCCTTTAAGCTTTCTTTTAGCGCTCTTGGAAGAATTAAAGGTGACATATTATGCTCTCCCTAAAGGTCCCCAAAACATGTCTTTAAAGTTTATTGCTCATAAAAACACTTTGAAATCAGATTCTGGTCTGCCTGTAAACCCCTCTTTTTCAGCCCTGCTCAGAACAGGCTGTTTTCTGTGTCTGTGCCTTTAAATGAGAGTGAGCTCTCTGACCACGCCCCCTCAGGAAGTGGGTGTGGCCTCCTCGGCTCTCCAGCACGTTGATGTAATGTTTACATGTTGGCTGAATATACACGGCTGCTCACAGACCCGCGTTACTTCAACCCTCTGAATCTGATCCAGAATCTGATCCTGACGGAGAGGCGCCTGCAGCAGGACCTTTCTGAACCATTGGTCACAGATTTAGTGTTTCTTGTTGTTTTATTTGTCAGTATGTCGACGTGTGTCTGGGTACACAGCTACGAACATGTAGCTATGTGGCTATGCTAACTAGCGCTAGCACTTTTCCATGAAAACTAAAAATCATCCACTAGATCTTCAAATCTGCAGACGTGGGGAGTCAAACCGACCTCTACCAGAAAGGCAACGGGACCTTTCTGAACCATTGGTCACAGATTTAGTGTTTCATGTTGTTTTATTTGTCAGTATGTCGACGTGTGTCTTTGTACACAGCTACAGCTACAGCTACAGCTACAGCTACAGCTACAGCTACAGCTACAGCTACAGCTACAGCTACAGCCATGTAGCTATGTGGCTATGCTAACTAGCACTAGCACTTTTCCATGATAAATAAAAATCATCCACTAGATCTTCAAATCTGCCGACGTGGGGAGTCAAACCGACCTCAGTGTTTATTAAGACAGCCTACAACTAGCATGCCTCCCTCCTAAGCTCCTTGTTAGCACACATGTGTGCAGGGAATGAAAAACAGAGGAGGGGTTGAGTTGTATTTTATACAGTCTATGGGCTGAACAAGCTCCGAGCTCTGACTTCCTGTTACAGACCGGATGGCGTTGTGACGTATGAAAAACACTGAAAACTGAAACGGCTGGTTTCAGCACACATTTACAGAAAGGTGGAGAAATCAGAACAGGGGCAGAATGGATTCTTTGACTTTTCAGGGGGTTTGTAGACAGGGACACAGATTTCAGGTAGAGAACCATTAAAAAGAACATGTTGCATGATATGTCACCTTTAATTATGACCCATCGTTTCAAAAAGTCAACATCTGCACATTATAGTGTCTCAAAATGTTGAACAGACTGTCATGGTTTCCAGAGGATATACCCTAATATCTTTAATGGTGCCACAAGGACGTCTATATTTTTGATTTGAAGTAGATCAGCTGACAAATGTTGAATTATTACCATAAAAACTAGTTGACGCATTAATGCCCCATCCTGAATGACTTGTAATGACTTCCTGTATCCCAGATGTTTCATCTAATTGATGTTTCAGTTGTCAAATACTGAAGTTAGATAGTGACTGTAGTGAAATAACTTTCTAAATGTTGCTAACTTTGCTGTTTGTCTCCAAACACAGAGCTCAGCTGAGGCTTCAGGGGGCGTCTTTAGTTCTGGGTATGATGTGTGTCAGATTCCATCGTCACTGTGAGGATATAAGCCCGAGTTAATATCTTGATGTGGGTCAGTATAGACTTTATATTTGTCCTGTTATATTTTCTCATCAGCAGCTACATCATTCAAAGTGTTTTGGGGCAGCTAACACTTCTTCAAGGGAAAGTTTGGACTCAAAAAGTCTTAACTGGCAACCAGGGGATTGCATGAATATTGAAAAGTCTGCTGCAGAGCTTTTGACGCTGACTGCACTCGTTTTTACATTTCACTCTTCTGCACTTATCTCATCTTTTTCACTTGAGAAACAGAGAGCTGTCTTACAAGAGCAGACACGTAACAAGCACATTTAGGGAGGAGATGCTGTGTCATGGAGCGAAATAAGTCTGCTTTGCTTCTCTGGCTTATGCACGGAACCCGTTTAAAGAGCCAGTTTACTCAAGCACGGCATCCATCCCGGGGAAAGGGTCATTGGTATTGATCAACGGCCCCATCAGACCCCGCTAGATATATTGTGGTCATTTTGCACCGGGCAGTAAAAATCTTAATGCATCTTTAAGTCACTGTGGAAAAGATTCGCTTGTCAAAATGTCAAATTTACAGTCTTCACAGCCCAGCTCGCCTCCATCTTCATTAAAGATTGCATTTAAAACATTGACTGTATTTAAAGATGGACGACACATCTCCAACTCCACAAGCTGCACAAAAGAGAAGCCAAAATACCCTCAACATTGTGCCGTTGACTTCTTTAGGAGTCTGTGCAATAGAAATCAGCTGCTTGAGCCACCAAAAACACACATTTAACCTGACGACAACATGTCAGAGCTCCCTCAGTCGGGTCAAGTCCTCAGCAGAACAGACTCCCACTCACGGTTATGGTGCGTTCAATGACTCTTGTGCTAGAGTTTGTTACATTTCCTCTCATCGTTCCTCCTCTAATCCTGTGCAAACAGCGCTGCAGGATCCTCATTGGTCAACACAGCCGTCAATCATGATGTCACAACCCCTCTTTTTATAGCATCAATAACTAATTCAAAGTAAACGAGTCAGAAACATGAACACTGAGACATAAACAAGCACGATAAGAACTAACTATAATGACAGAAACCATGTTTGACAAACATTTATTTGACCTGTTTTTTGATTTTTACAATTTGACCCATGTCCCATCTGTCCACATGGAGGAGGCGGGGCTTAGGACATGTACTGCAGCGAGTCAGCAGGGGGAGCTCAACAAACTTGGGGCAGGTCTCTTCTTTTTTTTTACATAGGCTATATAAAAGATGGAAGACATGACATATCCTGCTGACTGTCTTTAGTATAGGTCATAAGCCCCGCCTCCTTCATGTTAACAGATGGGACATGGGTCAAACTGTAAAAGCCAGAGATAGTAGAATCAGTTAAGAATTCTAGAATGTTGTCTTTGATCTTAAAGGACAGAATTCTAGAATGTTGTCTTTGATCTTAAAGACAGAATTCTAGAATGTTGTCTTTGATCTTAAAGACAGAATTCTAGAATATTGTCTTTGATCTTAAAGACAGAATTCTAGGATGTTGTCTTTGATCTTACAGACAGAATTCTAGAATGTTGTCTTTGATCTTAAAGACAGAATTCTAGAATGTTGTCTTTGATCTTAAAGACAGAATTCTAGAATGTTGTCTTTGATCTTAGAATTCTAGAATGTTGTCTTTGATCTTAGAATTCTAGAATGTTGTCTTTGATCTTAATGACAGAATTCTAGAATGTTGTCTTTGATCTTACAGACAGAATTCTAGAATGTTGTCTTTGATCTTAAAGACAGAATTCTAGAATGTTGTCTTTGATCTTAGAATTCTAGAATGTTGTCTTTGATCTTAGAATTCTAGAATGTTGTCTTTGATCTTAAAGACAGAATTCTAGGATGTTGTCTTTGATCTTACAGACAGAATTCTAGAATGTTGTCTTTGATCTTAAAGACAGAATTCTAGAACGTTGTCTTTGATCTTAAAGACAGAATTCTAGAATGTTGTCTTTGATCTTAGAATTCTAGAATGTTGTCTTTGATCTTAGAATTCTAGAATGTTGTCTTTGATCTTAAAGACAGAATTCTAGGATGTTGTCTTTGATCTTAATGACAGAATTCTAGAATGTTGTCTTTGATCTTAGAATTCTAGAATGTTGTCTTTGATCTTAATGACAGAATTCTAGAATGTTGTCTTTGATCTTAGAATTCTAGAATGTTGTCTTTGATCTTAAAGACAGAATTCTAGAATGTTGTCTTTGATCTTAGAATTCTAGAATGTTGTCTTTGATCTTAAAGACAGAATTCTAGAATGTTGTCTTTGATCTTAAAGACAGAATTCTAGAATGTTGTCTTTGATCTTAATGACAGAATTCTAGAATGTTGTCTTTGATCTTAGAATTCTAGAATGTTGTCTTTGATCTTAAAGACAGAATTCTAGAATGTTGTCTTTGATCTTAAAGATAGAATTCTGAGAAAAGATCAGGACTTAGAAATAATCAATGGCCCAAACCCCTTGTCTATATTAAGGCCATGATTGACAGCTGGGTCGACCAATGAGGCTCCTGCTCCAGATTACCAGAGTAGAGGAGGAATGGTGAGAGGAAACGTTACAAACACTAACACAAGAGTCATTGAACGCACCATAACTGTAAGTGTCTGCTTCAAACCCACACAAGAATCTGAGACGCTGAGGACTGGACCCACTTGAGGGATCTCTGACGTTATATCGTTGACTTAAATACATGTCTTGATTAGAAGAAGGTCGTGACGTCAGTTTTTCTTCTGCACATGCATCAACTCCACCAGTGCAATATGTCAGCGCCCATCAAACTAGAAGGAGGAGGCGTGATGTCCATCTAGATATATGGGTAATAAAGTTGACGTGTAGTGATTTAAATGCATGCACATGTAATTGAGCTAATAGCTCTCAGCTTCAGCTTTGATTTCCTCTGAATGTTTGTCCTGTAACCTTCTCTACGAGAGGCCCTGCTTCTTATTCATATATTTAAATATGAACCTGCCCAGGACAAGCTTTATATCACAATACTTCAACTCAACAGAGGAGCTGGAGGTGGAAGATAAATGCCCTTCTCAATGTCACTTTGATGGGATGAATTTTCTTCATTCACTTTAATCATCCAGTTTTTCCAATCCGTGCTGCCTCCCTGACCTCACATCACTGTTATGCATTATGGAAGACGTCTTTAATCTAAATGTTCCTCCTGCATGAAAAATAACTATTATAGTGTCAAACACTAAAGATGCAGGACTTCAGAAGTTTTATTCTGGCGGGGTTCTGGGCCGGTCTACTGTCTGCACAGCGATGCCGTTTGGGGGGAAGAGAGGAGGAAGCAGCCAGAGAGAGCAGCCTGGGAGAACCCTGAGGGTGCTGGACGCCATCAGATGAGGCTGTGTGAAGCGCCAGCAGCAGTGTGGGTTGTCGAGGGGACAGACCCAGACCCAACCAATCCACCATACAGTCACCATATGGCCCTCCGTTCTCAGGCAGGCCTCTCACTCCCCCCCGCCCCTCTTCTCTCAGGAATTTCTCTCATTCCTCAGCTAGTGTACGACGGAGAGAGAGAGAACACGTAGCAACAGGGACAAAGAGGGGAAGGACTCTTGGAGGGGACGCAGATTTTTATGTGTGTGTTCAGAGAGACGGCACGTCTATTTGTCTGCAGACAGACTCAGATCATAAACTGTGTGTACGAAGGTTAAGACTGTCGGTGAAGACGCGTACGTTTCGGGTTAAATTAGAATCACTAATGATGAAACTGTTGCATGCAAAGGCTAAAACAACCTGTTACTGCCTGATTCATTAAAGGGTGGGATGACTTTTGAGCCACTAAATCTGTGCAAACAGAGCCTGCAGGAGGTTAAACTGAATGTCTCAGTCTGGATAGGAGCAGTCTGCCCTGCGTACTGTTTCCCACAATGCACAGCGCTCATTCTGCTTTTTCTTTTTCCTTCTTATTTGACGTTTCTGGGTGCTGTGAAAGTTATTGAATTACATATAAACCACTTCTTAACTTTTTAAATCATAAATGGATGTTAAAGAAGCAGTTTCTCCATCGGCTTCACTGTTGTTTACTTCAGCTTTCTGAAACTGGAAATCTAGAGACGTCTGGCTCAGCGTACTGCAACACAGATCCAACATTAGTGAAATGTTCCAAGTTTTTGGCAGATTGCCAAGAAAACCTCCAAACTTGACAGTGTGCCACGCCCACAATTTTAGTCTGAACAGAATTCCTTTAACAATAATTCAATCGTCAATATGTCTGCTATAGAATGTGCCTTATTTGGACTGAATCAGAGAAAAACTCTAGGAAGAACTCTCAAAAGTATGCACCCTTATTTGGGCGTCATTCTTCACATTCAAAGCTATATGTGCGTTTGATGCCCCGCCTCAACGCATGCCACGCCCACATTTTTTGTCTGATCAAAATTTGTTCTAATAATGGTGTCTACTACAGGTTGACCTTGGTTTGGACTGAATTGGAGAAAAGCTCTAGAAGATAATAGCGTTGGAAGGAACCTTATTTTGGCCCCGTTTTTCATGTTCAAAGCTAGGTGGCGCTCTTCCTGTTGAGTTTGGGATATGGGTGCAAGAGGCTTATTTGTGCGTCCTGATGCCATGAATATGGGTAAAATTTTTCAAGCATGTAGCTCAAAATAACCCCTATGGGGAGGGTTTTTTTGAAAACTGTAGGGGGCGCTAGTGAGCACATTTTTTCGACTTTTTTTGCGAAACCCATAAAATGTCGCAATTTTCCCCAGGACTGACGAGCGTGCTGGATGAGGTGAGATTACGTGCATTTTAAAGTCACAAAAATCAATTTTCCGACGTTTTTTGTTTTTTTATGCCCCGCCCCAAAGTCTGACACGCCCACATCTTTCGTCTGAACGGAATGCCTTTACTTTGTATTAATCGTCAATGGGTTTACTATAGAATGAGCCGAGTTTGGACTGAATTGGAGAAAAGCTCTAGAAGAAATTAGCAAAAGTATGCACCCTTGCACGGACCCATTTTGGCCCCATTTTTTATGCTCAAAGCTAGGTGGCGCTCTTCCTGTTGAGTTTGGGATATGGGTGCAAGAGGCTTTTTTGTGCGTCCTGATGCCATGAATATGGGTAACATTTTTCAAGCATGTAGCTCAAAATAACCCCTATGGGGAGGGTTTTTTGAAAACTGTAGGGGGCGCTAGTGAGCACATTTTTCAACTTTTTTTGCGAAACCCATAAAATGTCGCAATTTTCCCCAGGACTGATGAGTGTGTTGGATGAGGTGAGATTACGTGCATTCTAAAGTCACAAAAATCAATTTTCTGACGTTTTTTGTTTTTTTATGCCCCCGCCCCAAAGTCTGCCACGCCCACATCTTTCGTCTGAACGGAATACCTTTACTTTGAATTAATCGTCAATGGGTTTACTATAGAATGTGCCTAGTTTGGACTGAATTGGAGAAAAGCTCTAGGAGAAATTAGCAAAAGTATGCACCCTTGCACGGACCCATTTTGGCCCCATTTTTCATGTTCAAAGCTAGGTGGCGCTCTTCCTGTTAAGTGTAAATATGGGTGCAAGAGGCATTTTTGTGCGTCCTGATCAAGGGAGAGGTTCCGGTGGCCGGTGGTGAGGCTTTCAGCAGTGTGTCTGCCCCCTGGTGGCTGGCTGCAGTATAGGTAAAAAAAATCTGTCTCCCCCATTCATTTGAATGGGGGAGCAGTCAAACTTTAAAAAATAAATACACGTCGTACGAATGTTTCTCACATCCGTATGCTGTGGTGATATGTAGTTAGTATTTGACTGTTTTGTGTTCAAGGCCTCTTTTTCCTGAAAAGTTTCTTCTTCGTTAGTTATTAGAGTTTAAAAAACGGGGTTTAACTTCCTGTTTCTTTTGATTCACAGCCGCCGTGGAGGGAAACTTCAAAGGACACACGGCGTCCTGTGACATCACGCTGTAGGGCGGAGCTTATTACAGTGGCTTCACAGGCTCTGGCTGCACAATGGCGGCTCCCAGGAGGGGGATTTTTTGGCTTCAGAACTGTACAACGGGAAGAGGCGGAGCAACGCTGTCCATTTTTATCTACAGTCTATGGTCCTGATGCCATGAATATGTGTAGGACTTTTCATGCATGTAGCTCAAAAAAACTCTATGCGTAGCGTGTTATTTTTACCTCTAGGGGGCGCTACTGAATTTTTTTTTTGTGAGACCTATAATAACTTGCAATATTCACCAGACCCGATGAGTGTGCAAAAATATCTGCACTTTCATTCACGTTCAGGGGTCCAAAACTGCGTTTTAAGTGGCGAAAGAAAGAACAATCCTTAGGGTTACAATAGGGCCTTCACCACCATCGATGCTTGGGCCCTAAATATAAAACAAAAAAACATAAAACAAAAAAATACTTTTCTCAAAAATTACAAAATGAGCTAAGTAAAAAACAAAAGAGCCTGCAAAGGAATCAGGAAGCTGCCTTACTGAAATAAATACATTATAATAATCAGAGGATCAGTGCAGTAATTGACCTAAATAGATCTGAATGACAAAAATGGCCACAAATGTTGAATGGGGATGTGTGTTTTTTAACCTTGTTAGATTGCATGCAGTCATGTTGGAATAATGTTCCAGGACATTTGACTTTTTCTCCCATTTTCCAGCTCTGGAAAACTGGTCAACACTTTTCCAGGTTTTCCATGTTTTCCATGTTTTCCATGTTTTCCATGTTTTCCAGGACGCATGGGAACCCTGAGAGATGAAGACATGTTTGTGTGTTTGAACTCAGAGTAAAGACAAAAAAAAAAAAGCTTGAAGACTCGTCACCATGTGCGTGAAACTTATAATTTTTTATTATTAATACTCAACACTTCATTTGTTCATCATGTACAAAGAGAAAGAATAGTCTTATTGAGCTCTTATAATTGTAGATATCAGTATTATCCTTATTAGAAGTACCTTAATGATGTTTTTTTGCAATTTTTGTCATGACGTGGTTAATTCAGCTATTGAGATTACCTTGATTGTTTCCATACAAAAAAAAGCAGGTAAAAGTTTTCCCCGATATTCAGTATTTACACAACCTGTACAGTTATTAGTTTTTGTGTGGTTTTTGTCTGTATGGTGTAAAAAGTGTGGGATTGTTTCAAAGAAAAGGGCCACAAAAAGAGAAAAGAATGGCCAAGAATAGTATTATGTATATCATTATGTATACAATTGATGCTATTCACATGATGCGTTTTTAGTCAACCCACAGTTAATTTAGTCGTGGTGGAGTTTCAGGAAAGAAATACATTTAGTTGCAACCCCTTATCGTGGTTTCTTTCAGGGAGAACAATCCAACCTCAAGTGAACTGAGGGGAACAAAGAAGATGGAAAAGAGTAACAAACAAACAAAACTGTACACTATTTAATAGAAAATCCTGTATGCATCAATATAAAGCAATATCAATACACGTATTAATCACACACGCACAAATAGATCTTTAAAATATCAGTAAACAAGTTCTGCAGTGGATCAGGGGAAACTGGAAAAATAGAAGCGGCTAAATGAAACGGACCGTCACAACAAATCAGTGGTTTAAAATCACAGTTTGATCCTCTCTGCATTCAAAGTGACTTCTTGATAAAGAGCAGATGTGAAAGAAACATTTTTAAAAAAACCTCTCCCTTAAAAACAAGCGTTCACAGGTCGGCGTGAAGCGGCGCATCGATCCCTGCAGACAGAAACACGTCAGCTGAGGTGATATTTACATCCTCCACCTTCGGGTGTTTCCGGCCCGCTGACTCGCCACGGCCGCCTTCTCCTGTTGTTAATGTGACACAGTGTTTTGCTCTACGTGCATCGCTTGAACAAATGTGTTGTGGCATGCTCGTGTGCGGAGGCCGGGGGAGAAGTAAAGACTTTGTGACGAGCCTCCGAACCTGCACAGGCCGGCTCCAGCTGGAGGTGCTAAAGGCCCTGATGGTAGCATGTTTAGCACAGTGACGGGTGCAACCTCAGATCTCCAACCAGCAGCTCGCCCCGGCTAGCGCGGATTGTTTGTTTGTGTGTGTGTGTGTGTGTGTGTGTGTGTGTGTGTGCATGTGTGTGTGTGTGTGTGTGTGTGCAAGCAAGTGTTTTTACAATGTGATGTTTTAATTGTGACCTGCCAAGGGACTGCAGATGTAAATTAGCTTTAAGCTAACTCTGGTACAATGCATCAGATGGTGACATTTATGTTAAATATTGTACATGGTCCCTTTACAAATAAATTGAATTTAAAAAAAACAAACAAAAAAAAACAACAACAACAGGAAGTGATGTGTTTTTGCACATTCAGATGCGTGTAGAGCGTACAGTAAGAGCGGTTTAAGTCTGGTCGTGCTCTTTATTGCAAATAAGGAGGAAAAGAAATGAAGTATTTGTGCACAAAGAAAGGTTTTGCACTTTTCAATCAACCCTCCAGACGTGAAAGCAGCTGAGGAGAGACACAGAAGAGGGATGCATTTCTCCTCCGAGGGCCGCAGAATGGATTATAAAGACTTAGCAGGTTCACCACACAGAAGAGCCCCGCAAATATAATTTCAAATTGCATATGTACAAAAACAAATTCCTCGTGAAGACGGGCGTGCACAAAGGCGCACAGAGCGAATCAGGGACGCGTCGTCTCAGAAACATCCGAGGTAAAGAGAAGCAGAGAGAGTTGATTGCCCCGAAGCATGACTCCACACAAAATGAGGCATGACAGAACACATGTTGCACCTTTTAATAATAAGGGGTTGCACAAATGCATTTCAGCTTCAGATTGATCCTCAGTGAGATGAAACTTACACCCTAAACGTCAAAACGTCAACACTGGGAAACATCCAGTGTGTCTCTATATATGTGTGTGTGTATAAGTGTGTGTGTGTGTCTTCCTTTACCACAGTGATATCTATTCCAAACATAGAGAGGGAACAGGATAGGCCAGGTCGATGATGGCTCTAAATTCTGTGTGCAATCACAATCAGAGCCCGGGTTTGAAAAAAGCGGGCAACGAAAAAACACAAACGACTCGTAAGTTTCTGAGCAAGGACTGCTGCTTAAAAATGAAGGATCACAATATACTGCCTCTATATGCAATATCATCTATGAATACATGTATTATTGTATTACATAAATGTGTAGATAATTGAATTCATCTCAAAAAGCATGAAGAATAGCTTACCTTAAAAAGATAAAAGTCTAACACAATTCAAGGGAAACTTAGCAAAGACTCCTAAAACTAAACTTTCCCCATTTTTAATCACCAAACGTCTACACCTACGGTAAAAGATCCTCGATTTCCAACACTTTAGTGAAAATATGAAAAAGCATAAGTCTTAATAAATCAGTATACTGATTGGTAAACTATCATAATCAAGTAAACATGAGATCCAAAGAAAAGAGGTTCAATTATATCACTTATGATTAGTAATATCTGTGTCTTAACTATATTTTGCATATTTTTCTGGATGTGTTTTTTCTTCTTTTTATGACTTTTTATTGTGTTTTGTTTATTTCTTAAATCGCTGTAAAACATATTGAAAGTTACATCCTGTCTGTCTGTTTACTGTAAAAGTGAAAAGAGTTTTAAATATATTATTTACAAGGAAAAGATTGGAACATACAAATGCTGACACTGATTGATGCTCGCTCCAAAGTCGGTCTTCTTTGCGGCTCCGTCTTATTTCCTCCTCGTTTCTCCCCCGTTGTCGTCTGA
This sequence comes from Notolabrus celidotus, assembly GCF_009762535.1. Lineage (NCBI taxonomy): Eukaryota > Metazoa > Chordata > Actinopteri > Labriformes > Labridae > Notolabrus > Notolabrus celidotus. The sequence goes on from NC_048291.1 coordinate 2,880,762, forward strand.
ACCCCCTCCCCCCTCCCCCGTCCTCCCCCCCCCCCCCGTCCTGCTGATAAAGGTTGACCTGAACTTTCAAAAATGTGTGCGTATATAAAAATTCCAGAGATCCCAATCGATTTATTAGAAGAGTCACTCGGGCAGGGGGGGGGGGGGGGGGATGGGAGGATGGATCTGTTTGATTTTAAGGCTAACTTGATCGGTCTTGCTTTAACGGTGCTATCGCAGAGAGGAGGGGAGGCTTTGAATTTATGAATGGGGCGAGTTGTTCCCTTTCAAACACGCACGCACGCACGCACGCACGCACGCACGCACGCACGTGTAGCACCTGTAAAAATATGTTTTTGTATATTAATTTTATATTAATATTCAGTAATCTTTATGTACTGTAATGAAAATCAATGTTCTGTGTTTTAGGTTTAGTGACCAGTTAAGTTGCACTGCACTGTCCAGTAGGTGGCAGCAGATACCGTTTGATAACACAATAAGGGAAAACACAGAAGAAGTGCCAGGCTGTGGTCTGTGTGGTTGTTGAAGGGTGTGCTCGGTGTTGCCGCACTTGTTGTATTCTCTCTGCCGACCATGCTGTTGAAAAATAAATGAATCACTTCTACACCATAAACGTCGTGGTAGTCTGGATGGTGTAACATTTTGGGGGCTCGTCCGGGATTATTATTCACAGCAAAGGACTCTGAACTCCGGGAGAAACACGGTAAACGTCGCATCTGTGTGGGAAAGCTAACGACAGCAGGCTAACAAAGCTAATGGTTAGCAACAGATAGCTGTTGAAGTTTAGCTAGCACGACAGAGTCTCGTTTTGTTTTTTTCCGAGTGTCAGTAAGTGAGAAACGATAACAACAAGATGTCAGAGCTCCGGGAAGAATTCCTTTTGGACATGGAAAAAAAACTGTTTGAAATGACAGTGAAAGAACTACACAAAGTTTGTGAATACTGTAAAATAGCAGGCAAAGACTCTGAGGACATTAAAGATAAAAGCCGTCGGGCACTAGTGAAACACGTTATAAAGTTTTGTGAACGTGAAGAGTTTTTGGAGAGAGAAGACGAGGGCATGGCTGTGCTGTTGGAGCTGAATGACGCATTTGGGGTTCTGCGAGAGGACCAGTCGGAGACCGACGACGTGGGAGCAGCGCCTGTCTCTTCTGCACCTACAGCCGCGGAGGGGCTAGATGAGGCAGTCCGCCCGACCCAGCCGACGCTGGACCCACAACAAGGGGACAACGCACCGCTACTGTCGACGCTGGAGCAGCGGGTCGTCCCAGAGACAGCGCGGGTCGTCCCAGAGACAGCGCGGGACGAGGGCACTCGACGCAGAGGTAGAGACTCCACTAGCAACAGCTGCTGCGCTTCCTCCAGCGGATTCAGAAAGGATTTCAGGATAAATGGATATGTTGGTGAGTCAACATCAAAAGACACACTAAGCTTCAGTAGCCTTGAACACCAGATCGAAAGTGGTCTAAGAAAGGGCTATCCAGAAGTGGAAATTACGGAAGCAGTGATTCGTGCTGTTAACCCTGGGTTGAAACTGAGGAGTTATTTAGAGGGAAAAACAGATCTCACCTTAGCCACTCTCAGACAAATATTACGAGCACATTATGCAGAAAAGGATGCAACTGTCCTGTACCAACAACTAACAAAAGCTGCACAAGGACTTGGTGAAACAGCACTTGATTTCCTCGTCCGAGTACTTGACCTGCGTCAAAAAGTCCTGTTTGCATCTGAGCGTGCCCAGTCTGGCCTGAAGTACAACAAAGAGCTAGTTAATAGCCAGTGTTCTCAGTCTATCACGACAGGTTTAGCTAATGATAACATCAGAGCGGAGATGAGGATGTATTTGCAGGATGAGAAAAGTAGTGACGAGCTGCTCCTCCAAAAGATGCAAATTGCTCAGTATAATGAAAATGAGAGGGCCCAGAAGATAAAAGTTACAACTAAAGCCACACACAGAGCGAGTCTCAACATCGTAGAGAAAAGTGGAGATGAAGATGACTCTGTAACATCACCAGCCTCACTTAAGCCTAACAAACCCACCAAAGAAAATCCCCTTTTTGCAAAAATGGATGAAAACAGCACTGCAATTAGGGAACTCACAGGCCAGGTAGCATCACTGGTTCAAACAGTTCAGCGCGAGAGGAAATCTGTCTATGAAAACCAAACTAAGTCTCCCCCTAGTACTTTTAAGAGGCCAAAGAGACGATGTGTAGCATGTCAGCAGGACCAGAAAGAGTGCAACCATTGTTTCAAGTGTGGCAGTGATACACATTGGGCAAAAGGGTGCAGAGTAGTGGACAGACAGAAACCGCCGGGAAACGGGAGGAGGTTGTGATGGAGGGACAAGTCATGACCTCGGAGCACAAGTCCCAAAATGACTCAAACACAGGATTGAATCCCCAGTCTGATCTTCTGAACTCATGCGGAGTGCAGGGGAAAAGAGAAAAGCTCTTCAAGCACCGCCCTCCAGCACCATTAAAGCCAAATGTCAACAATAAAGATCAGTCTTTCAGCTCACACAACCCAGTTCCAAAACACAAACAGGTGGCACAGCTTGTAGGGAAGAAATGCCTTGTTTGGTTTAACATGAACGGTGTCAAGACACAAGCTCTGTGGGACACAGGAGCTCAGGTGTCCATCATGAGTGAGACGTGGAAGTCCCAAAACTTGCCAGATGCAAAAATCCATCCTATAAGTGACTTGATAAGCGATGACGAATTGCTAGATTTAAGAGCTGCCAACGGCTCAGAAATCCCCTTTCAGGGCTGGATCGAGATCAGTCTGAGTCTATGTGACCCGAAAACTAAGATAGCAAGTTCAGATGAGATACTAGTTCCTGTTCTAGTGAGCAGAGACATAATACAGAGACCTATAATAGGGTTTAATGCTATCGAAGAGATAATGAAAGAGAAAGAGAATCAGGTCCAGGTAGGTGAAAGGCTAGCTTTGCTCAGAAATTCATTGAGGATCGGATCAAGAAAAGCAGAAGCACTGCTTAACCTCATTCAGGGAGCTACAGAGGAAAATGTTACTTACCTTGTCAAAACAGGACGTACATCTGTTGTAGTTCCAGGTGGGCAAGTGATTTGCATTAGCTGCCCTGTTAGAACAGATCTCAAAGTAAAAACTGAAATGCTCTTTGAACCCGAAGAAAACCTTTCACTGGATGAGGGACTCGAGATCACCTGTCAGTTATTGAATATCTCTTGCTCCTCACGTAAGGTAGATATTTATGTCAAAAATGCGACTCAGCATGACATTACAATGCCAGGCAAAACCATGATAGGGAGCATACAGAAGATAGCAGACTGTTATCCACTGTACCCAGACGAACATCAGGTTAACTCGGTAGTGGTAGAAGAGTCTAAAAACCCACCTCACTCTAAGACAGAGACGTCACATGATGATCCACAAGAAAAACTGTGGGATCCGCCCGTCAGCTTGGATCATCTGACAAGCGAACAACAACTTGCTGTTAAGCAAATGCTTCGGGAGGAATCAAATGCATTTGCCAGACACAAAGATGAAGTAGGATACATCAAAAATCTGAAAATGGACATTAAGTTGACTGATGATGTACCTGTAGCCAAAACATACAATGCCATACCGAGACCATTGTATGATGAGGTAAAGAGCCACATCCAGGACTTGTTAGATAAAGGGTTCATCCGCAAATCCACCTCGCCATATGCAGCTGCAGTGGTTTGTGTGAGAAAGAGGGATGGGAGCCTAAGACTGTGTATTGACTACAGGGGACTTAATAAAAAGACACTTCAAGACAGGCATCCCATTCCACGCATCCAGGAGATACTTGATGGTCTTGGTGGAAACACTTGGTTCACTGTACTGGACCAAGGCAAAGCCTACCATCAAGGTAGCATCAGTGAGGACTCAAAAAAAGCCACAGCTTTCACAACACCATGGGGGCTGTATGAATGGAATAGGATCCCTTTTGGTCTCACTAATGCGCCCTCAGCCTTTCAGCGCAGTATGGAAGAGAGCCTAGAAGGTCTCAGGGATAAAGTATGTATTCCCTATTTGGATGATGTTTTAGTTTACAGCAAAACATTCACTCAACATGTTGAGGATCTGAGATCTGTCCTACAACGTCAGCAAGCCTGGGGAATAAAACTGAGACCAGACAAATGTGAACTGTTCAGAAATGAGGTCCGCTATGTTGGGAAAGTGGTCTCAGCTGATGGTTACAAGATGGATGATAAAGAAGTTGCTGCAGTACAGGCATTAAAGACAACCCCTCCTACAAATATAAAAGAGCTGCGGAAACTTTTGGGTTTCCTGGGTTACTACAGGGGTTATGTGCAAGATTTCTCTCGCCATGCAAAATGTCTGTATGATTTGCTTTCAACAGATGCCACCCAGAGTCCTAAGTCAAAGTCCAACTTTCGGCCAGCCAAAGCAGGACAGCTCCCCCCACACCAGAAAATAGTGTGGACTGACACTCACCAGGAAGCTTTGGACTATCTTGTTGATGTTTTGACCAACCCACCTGTAATGGCTTATCCTAGGTTTGAGGATCCATTTATTTTGCATATAGATGCTTCAGAACAGGGACTTGGAGCAGTCTTATATCAGAGACAGGAAGGTAGGCTCAGAGTCATTGGGTACGGTTCACGAACATTAAGTCCAGCAGAAAAAAACTACAGATTACATTCAGGGAAGCTTGAGTTTTTAGTACTTAAGTGGGCAGTAACGGAGAGGTTTAGAGACTATTTGTTTTATGCTCCTTCTGTGACAGTGTACAGTGATAACAACCCCGTGACTTATGTTTTAAGCACAGCTAAACTGAACGCGACTGGACACCGCTGGGTCTCTGAACTGGCCGACTTCAACATAACACTGAAATACCGACCAGGAAAGGCGAATACAGACGCAGATTTCTTATCTCGCACACCTGTGAGTATGGACTCTTACATGACTGAATGCACAGAACAATACTCACCTGAAGTCTTAGGTGCCATCTTCAGTGCAGTTGAGACACAACAGCTTCACGATGTAGACTGGGTGTCAGCTATTACCTGCAGCCCGCAGGTTCAACAGATAGGTGCAGATAACATACCAGACATCAAAGTAACACAACTAGAGTTACTACAGGCACAGTTGCAGGACCCTGTCATATCCCAAGTCCTCCAGTGGAAGAAGTCTGGTAAGAGACCAGACGGGAGGGTTGTGAGTGCAGACACACCATTACTTAAGCAGCTGCTGCATGAATGGAACAGACTTTGTGTCTCACAAGAGGGCCAGTTGTATAGGAAAACTCAAACCAGTACTCAGATTGTGCTCCCAGCAAAGTACAAAGAACTGGTGTACAAGTACCTCCACTGCGAAATGGGTCACTTGGGGGTGGAGCGGGTTTTACACCTTGCCAGACAGAGATTTTATTGGCCAGGAATGCAAAAAGACGTTGAGTTTTTTATAACACGAGTTTGTAAATGTAACTTCCAGAAAAAACCTGCAGTGCAAAGCAGAGCTCCAATGTGCCATGTACCTGCGACAGCTCCATTTGAAATGGTTTCTATAGACTATCTTCACCTTGAAAGAAGCAGGGGAGGGTATGAGTATATATTAGTGATCATTGATAACTTCACTAAGTTTGCCCAAGCCTACCCAACTCGTAACAAATCAGGGAAAACAGCAGCAGATAAAATCTTCAATGATTTTTCCCTTAAGTTTGGCTTCCCTGCTAAGATACATCACGATCAGGGTAAAGAATTTGAGAACCAGTTGTTTAAGCGATTACAAAAATACACTGACATGGCCAACTCAAAAACAACTCCCTATCACCCACAAGGAAACCCAGCTGAACGATTCAATCGCACCCTGTTATCAATGCTGAGGACCTTAGATGAAGACAAAAAGGGCAACTGGAGTGAATATGTGAGCAAAGTTGTACATGCTTACAACTGCACAACCAGCGAGGCAACAGGATACTCCCCTTTCTATCTGCTCTTTGGTAGAAACCCCCGCTTGCCAATTGATTTGATCTTTGGGATAAATGATGAGGAAGGATGCAACTCACACCAAGAGTATGCTCAAAAATGGCAACAACAAATGAAAGAAGCATATGACATTGCATCCAGAACCATTAAAAAGACTACAACTAGGGGTAAAACATATTATGATCAAAAGAGGCAAAGTTCAGTGCTCTCTACAGGTGACCGTGTTCTTGTGAGAAACATGTCAGAGCGAGGAGGGCCGGGGAAGTTGCGCTCATATTGGGAAGATCAGATACATGTTGTGATCTCTGAAAAAGGAAAAGACAGCCCAGTTTATGAGGTAAAGCCTGAGCGCGGCACAGGGAGAGGCAGAATCCTCCATCGCAACATGCTGATGCCATGTAATGCCTTGCCACTTCAGGAACCCCAAAATCTGGTGAGAACACAAAGACCTCACACTCAACAAAAAAGGAGACAAAATGACTGTACGACACAGGCAACATCAGAGGACTCAGAGAGCTTAGATGAGGAGGAATATCACTGGGTTCATAGACTGAGACATCGTCAACACCAGCATGGAGAGCAAAATGTTGCACTTCCAATGACTCCTGAAATCGTACCTCAGCATGAGTTTGCTGCTGAGGCAGTGGAGTCGAGGATTGAGACTCCAGTACAAACGTTTGTGGACGACAACATTACCGGATATGTCACTGATGGCTATGACTCACAGGAGGTGACAGAAACTGCTCAACTAGCAGATCCACCTTGTGATCAGGAACCAGAATATTCTGTCACACAGCCACGTAGGTCGCAGAGAGACAGGCGTCCTAAAGAGACATTAACCTACGAGTCTTTAGGTCAACCTTGTCATCGTGTGATAGGGCTTCACACAAACCCAGTGTATGCAAATACAGTTGTACCAGGATATGGACAATGTGGTTTGCCCTGGCTGCTTCCACAGATGTTTGGAACACACTTTGTTTATCCTTCTCTGATTCCTGTAGGATACCACTGATAAACTGTATGGACTGTTGCAGATAATTCTGTGAAATATGGACACTATAACATGGACTGTTTGTGAACTGAGTGGTTTACTGTCCATTACAGAGTATCAGGTGACAAGGACTGAAAGGACCAAAGAAAGGAGTTTTGTCACAAGGGTTCATATGTAAGTTGTATTGTAAGATGCTATGCACTTGAGTTTCGTACCGGGAAAGATGGCACTAAAATGATGTGGATGGCATGTTTTTAAGGTCTCCGGAGCATCCAGTGTAATAGAAGAAAAGTGTTTGTATCAGAGCATTAGTGTAGTACCGCTCTATTGTTAAAACTGCTCAGTGTTACTGTGTAATAGTGTGTTGGAATCACATGGTATGCAATAGTAATGAACGCAAATGGTAAACCTGTTAAAATGCACTTAGGGCTGTTGACTTATTTCGAACGTTCAAGAGAAATCAATTGCCAATTTGTGAGATATGTAAGTTACAAAAGTATCTAATGTTAAAGTTAACCGTATGGTTTGAGTACGGCTATAACATTCCTTTGCAAGAGTAATGCTGCAATTTTAATGCTAATGTTGAGGACAACATTTAATTTTGCAGGGGAGGAATGTAGCACCTGTAAAAATATGTTTTTGTATATTAATTTTATATTAATATTCAGTAATCTTTATGTACTGTAATGAAAATCAATGTTCTGTGTTTTAGGTTTAGTGACCAGTTAAGTTGCACTGCACTGTCCAGTAGGTGGCAGCAGATACCGTTTGATAACACAATAAGGGAAAACACAGAAGAAGTGCCAGGCTGTGGTCTGTGTGGTTGTTGAAGGGTGTGCTCGGTGTTGCCGCACTTGTTGTATTCTCTCTGCCGACCATGCTGTTGAAAAATAAATGAATCACTTCTACACCATAAACGTCGTGGTAGTCTGGATGGTGTAACACACGCACGCACGCACGCACGCACGCACGCACGCACGCACGCACGCACGCACGCACGCACGCACGCACGCACGCACGCACGCACGCACGCACGCACGCACGCACGCACGCACGCACGCACGCACGCACGCACGCACGCACGCACGCACGCACGCACGCACGCACGCACGCACGCACGCACGCACGCCTATAACATCCATGCATTCGGATGGAGGGGGGGAATCGCTCTCCACACACTCCTGCAAGCTCCAGTCTCCGCCAGCACTCCTGCACAATCACCTGCAGCCCTTGAACTTCTGACTCCGGCAGCTAATCGACGATCAAACCTTTAAAAGAACGAAGCTTCTTTATTCTGTACAGTAAAACGATGAGTCACCATCAGACAGCTCGGCGGCGGCGGCGGCGGCAGGCGGGGGTGTGTGTGTGTGTGTGTGTGATGGGACGATAAGGCATGTCTACTGAGTGCCTGAACCTACACTGAGTAAAATGTCCTGTGCAATAAAATCGGCGTCTCCAGCCGAGCGACTATCTACATCCGTCAAAGCGTGAAAAACAAAACCAAAAGAGAGAGCCGGAGAGTTTTCACAAGATGGCCGACTTCCTGACGCCACGGAGGACTTTCTCAAATGACCTTTGTGTTTTTTTGAAATCGGCATCTGTGACACACGCAACGCCGAGTCACACGTCACACGTCACACGTCCGAAAAAACGAGGCTTCCTGAAGCGCCTTCTGCCGACGCGGCTGAAAGAAGCGGTTGCCCCGGTGACTGTTCTGGCGTAACCTGAATAAAAGAAGTGTGTAAAGGCTGCCGTGTTGTGAAAATGAGACGCGCAGGGGTCAGTCAATCCGTGACGGTGGGACATCCTGAATACGACCCCCCCTCCCCTCCCCCTTGAACGGAACATATGAAATTACTCTGCGGAGTTCTATAAAACATCTCCGAAGCCTGCCGTCAACTCGTACCGCAGATTTGGTTGAAGAGAGCAGCCTCAAAGCATGCTGGTCCGTCCTGGTTGCCGCCACGTTGTGGGACCGCATTGGGATTAGGAGGACACATCCACCGGAGACCATTAAGGCACGTCCTTCCTCTTAGCGTCTTAACGTGTTGTTCACAGTAACACAAGTTCAGGCCAACAGAAAGCTGTGTTTTAAGTGTGTGTGTGTGTGTGTGCACTTGATTTGCAATGTCTTGAAACAACAAATGAGGATCTGTCAGCTCTAAACGTGTCCTCCAGATCCTGGTTTTTCCACAAGGAGCAAACAAACGAATGAATGGAGTCAAATATTCTACAGAAACCCCAAAAAACCAGAGAGTGAAGGACTCAGTCTCTTCTACCAACCCAAAACATAAAACAAGAGAAACTTAGCAGTGTTATCAGAACTAACATCTTTGTTATTCACAATGTTATCAATAATATGTTGTTCTTATACCCTGTTTTTTCTATAAGAATATCTTATTATCATTCATGATTAGATTTCTCACAGCAAACAAGATCAGCTCTTTTGGCGTTGGGGATGAGGAGGAGGAGGAGGAGGAGGAGGAGGAGGAAGAGCGGGGGGAACAGAAGATTTAAAGAGATGGACAGGCCGGGCGGAGAGAGAGAGAGAGAGAGAGAGAGAGAGAGGGAGGCGCTCGTCATGTCCCGTGTCGCAAGTGACAACGTCTCCTTCCCCGAGGTGACACCGGGGCAGATGGGCAGTTCGCTCCTCTCTCTCCGCTCTCGCAGTCTTTTCCTCGTAAGCGCTCGGCGGGAGATCTCAGACGGCCGTCAAAATCACACCAGGCTCACATGTCCACTGTCAAACTAAGATGAGATGTCTCTCCCTCGCTGTCCGCCGCCGCTCTGCTGGCTGGAATAAAAGGGGAGGGGACAGGGAGTCGGCGAGGATAATTGACTGCTTGGACATAAAAGTTGCTTTGGCCAAATTCTGAGAGACGGTTTGTACCCCGCTCCTCCTGCCCTGAAGTTTCACACAGTTCTTGCAAAAATCAAGATTACATCCTTTTTCCTCCTCCTCCTCCTCCTCGCTCCGTTCAGTCTTTCTTCCTTGAGACTCCTCCCCTTTTCACCTCATCCTGCCGTCCCAATATGGGCTAGGATTGCAGTGTGTGGACAGAGTCTGTAAAATCATCCCTGATCTCCTTCCACCCCCCCCTTCGCCACCGTCCATCCGTCCGTCCGTCCGTTCCTCCTCCCACCCTCCCTCTCTTCCGTCTCTCACACGTCCGACTCGATGCTGGAGAGTTTCTCGTACACATGGCCATTGCTTCCGTTGAAGGGACGAGGGGGGCCGACGCCGAGCATGGAGCCGTGGTGGTTCATCCCACCCAGGCTGAGCTCTTTCGGGAACCGCGGCGCCACGTTAGACATCACCCCAGCCGTGGCGGACGCTGGAAGATAAGACGCCGTGCTCATCTGGCTCCTGAAGTCACTTCGGCTGTTTTTGGCAACTTGTTGCTGCTGCTGTTGCTTTTTCATGTAGTATTGTTTGGCTCCGTGCATCAGACACTGGTCGTCGCCGAAGGTGGGTATAAAGGGGTTTTGGTTCACCCTGTCGGGGTAAAGAGATTTAGATAAAGAGAAACCGCCTCCGCCTCCTTCCATAAGAGACCTGTCCCTGTCCCTCATGTCTCTCTCTCCGATGGAGCGGCGGTGGAGTCCGTCTCCGCCTCTGAACAGGCCGAACGGTGAGCCGGGTCCTTTCCGGCTGTCGCCTCCGTAAAACAAAGGGTCCCTGTCTCTCTCCCGTTCTCGCTCCGAGCCGCCGTGGCGCTCGAATATGTGTGCGAAGGGGCTGGTGCCCTCCATGTAGCGCTCCTTCTCCTTTAAGCTAACACTCCTCGGCGGAGGCAACATCCCTCCCATTCCAGGACCCCCCATCCCTCCACCTCCTCCTAGTCCAATCAGACTCCCCATGCCGCCTGACTCCTCTTTCTGAAGGTCCACAAACGCGTCATACGAGTGCTGCCGCCTAAGGGGTTTGCCAAATCCTCCGCTCTTCCTCCTCTGCTGGCCCTGAGGTTGAGACTGAGGGCCTGCGCCCATGCCTCCCCCACCTCCTCCACCTCCTCCCCCCATCTGTTCCAAGAGGTGGTTGTTGTCCTCGCTGATGTCGTAGAGGTTCCCCGTCTTTTTACAGCCCTCGCAGCGCATGCAGGTGGCAGAGCTGGGACGGCTGCCTCCCCCGCCTCCCGAGGTCCCGCAGCTCATCCCGCTACCGTACCCGCTCCCGTGAATGGACATCTGCTTGCCCCCGACCCCGCTGGCCCGACAGTTCCTGCACTCCCAGTCTCCGCCCGCCAGCCCCGATCCTCCGCCGCCCTTGGAATCTGACTTTTTGGGTTTGCTCTTAAGAAAATCATCCACAGGAACCAGGGTGGTGCAGGCCCCGACTCCTCCCTCCCTGCTCACAGGCCCTTCTGTGAGGTCCACGTGCTCCCACTGAGGGACGCCCTCCTTGGGCCGAAACTGGTCCAAATAAAAATCCCTAACGCTCTCCTTTTCTCTGAAGTGATAGGCGTTCCCTTCGTTGTTCCCCACTCCTACTCCTCCTCCACCGCTGCCTCCTCCTCTCTTCCGTTCAGGAGGTAGAAGCGGCGGGGACGAGCGGTGTCCATGGTAGTGGTGGTGGCTGATGTGGTACGGTTTCCTCCTGTAGCCCAGCTCGATTTCGTCCAGCTCCCGTCTGGACTTGGCAGAGGCCGGCCTCTTCTTCAGGCTATCCCGGTACTGTTTGCGCTTCTTGGCGTTCCCCTCCAGGTTCCCGTACGTCACCGTGTGCGTGGAAATGTCGGACACGTCTGAGCGTATATTCCCATCGTCGTCCACTCGGCCTCCGATGTAGTTGTGCCCCGGGATGAACGAGGAACTTGACGCTCCTCCCTTGAAGGAGAACTTCCCGTACAGGTCCGGCAGACCGCCCTTGAAGCTCTGTCCTGAGGGAGGAGTCTGTCCGGACAGGAGGTCAAACTTGCTCATGTTCCTGTGGGTGAGAGCGGCACAGGGCTGGGTGGAGAAGATAGGCGCCACTCCTCCACCCAGGCTCTCACAGTCAAACATGCCGCCCTCCAGGGAGCTAGCGCTGCCCAAACTATGGGGCCGGTTGGCAGGGGGTCCGCTGAGCCCTAGATTGGACCCGTGGTGGTGGAGGTAGTGGTCCTGGTAGAGGTTACTGTCCTTCAGGTGGAGGTTACCAAACGTCCTCTCCACCTCGCTGATGTAGTCGCTGAACATGTTGTCCTCGGGCATGTACGGCGGCTTGCAGTCCGAGTGGCCCGCCAAGCTGCGCCGGTGCTCCGAGATGTCGTAAACAGAAGACTCTCGGCGGATGAAGTCCAGAGCGCTGTGCGGGGACCCGTTCACCCCGGACAGGGACGCCATGTTCTTGGCGGTGCGGAGGAGGCGCATGATGTTGGAGTGGGTGTTGTTCATGGTGGCTGATGGGGAGTTCAGGGCCGAGCTGCTCTTCTCCTCGATCTGCACGCCGTGGATACAGCTGTAGATTCCCTGTGAGGAGGAACACAAAGAGAGGAGCTTTAAGGACCGGGCACAGGATTGATTTACTCATTACTGCGAGCTGCTATTGTTCTCTGAGACGGGATGCTAACAATGAATCCAGGATCGAGTTATTGATCGTACAGACCGATGAAGAGGCGTTATCACGAGGACGTTATGGAGACAGACAGGTCAGCGTTTCTGTTTCAGGTGTGAACGCAGCGCAGGAAAGGAGGGCGATTTCATAACCACTGGATTAAAGCTAGCCTCCCTGAGCTCCCTTGTCCCGTAGGTTCCTCTACTACTATACTTCTCTCCACTATCATCCCTCTCTCTCTCTCTTCATCTCCCTCTATCCCTCTCTCCAACACGGACTCAGCAGATGTGTCTTCTTTCTTTCTTTTTCCTTTTCCCTTCATTCTATCCTTCTTTCTTTCTTTCTTTCTTTCTTTCCTTCTTCTCCTTTATTTTATTCCTTCTCTCCTTCTTTCTTTTTTCCCTTTTTTCTTTTTAATTTCTTACTCTCTTTTTCTCCTTTCTTTCTGTCCACTCTTTTTTTCTTCTTTTCTTGTTTCTTTCCTTTTTCCTTTCATTCTATTCTTTCTTTCTGTCCTTCATTCTTTTCTTTCTTGCTTTCTTTACTTCTTTCTCTTTTTTCTTTTTAATTCCTTCCTTCCTTCTTACTTTCTTTCTTTCTTTTTTTCTTTCCTTCTTTGTTTCTCTCTTTCATTCTTTCTTTTTTTTCTCCTTTTTTGTTCCTTCTTTCTTTCCTTTTTCCTTTCATTCAATCCTTCTTACTTTCTGTCCTTACTTTTCTTTCTTGCTTTCTTTACCTCTGTTTTTTTCTTCCTTCTTACTTTGTTTCTTTTTCTCCTTTCTTTTATTGCTTCTTTCTTTCTTCTTTTCTCTTTCCTTTGTTTCTTTCATTCTATACTTACTTTCTGCCCTTCTTTCTTCTTGCATTCTTTACTTCTTTCTCTTTTTCTTTTTTATTCCTTCATTCTTTCCCTTTTCCTTTCATTTGATCTTTGTTACTTTCTGTCCTTCTTTCTCTTTTTAACTCTTTCTTTCTCTCTTTGTTCTCTCCTTTTCTTACCCCGCCTTTTCCTTTCACCATTTATTCTCTTTTTCTTTCTTCTGGTCCCCATCTCTCTCTCTCCCTTCATCTCCCTCTATCCCTCTCTCCAACATAGACTCAGCAGATGTGTCTTCTTTCTTTCTTTTTCCTTTTCCCTTCATTCTATCCTTCTTTCTTTCTTACTTTTTCTTTCTTTCCTTCTTCTCCTTTATTTTATTCCTTCTCTCCTTTCTTTTTTCCTCTTTTTTCTTTTTAATTTCTTACTTTCTTTTTCTCCTTTCTTTCTGTCCATTCTTTTTTTCTTCTTTTCTTGTTTCTTTCCTTTCATTCTATTCTTACTTTCTGTCCTTACTTTTCTTTCTTGCTTTCTTTACCTCTTTTTTCTTTTTTTCTTCCTTCTTACTTTGTTTCTTTTTCTCCTTTCTTTTATTGCTTCTTTCTTTCTTATTTTGTCTTTCCTTTGTTTCTTTCATTCTATACTTACTTTCTGCCTTTCTTTCTTCTTGCATTCTTTACTTCTTTCTCTTTTTCTTTTTTATTCCTTCATTCTTTCCTTTTTCCTTTCATTTGATCCTTATTACTTTCTGTCCTTCTTTCTCTTTTAAACTCTTTCTTTCTCTCTTTTCCTTTCCCCATTTCTCCTCCTCTTTTTCTTTCTTCTGGTCTCCCTCTCTTCTCTCTTTTCTTAGACCTTTCTGGAGTCCCTGAGCTCCCTTGTCTCTCAGGTTCCTCTGGATCTCTGCAGCTGTGGACGTGCCAGACTCCAGCTGCTACAACTACTACTATCCGTCTCCCCACTATCATCTCTCTCTCTCTCTCTTCACCTCCCTCTATCCCTCTCTCCAACACGGTCTCAGCAGATGTGTGTCTAACATGAGTCTGGTCCTGCTGGAGGTTTCTGCCTGTTAAAGGAAGTTTGTCCTTGCCACTGTAACTTGCTAAATGCTGCAAAGTGCTCTGCTCATGGTGGATTAAGATGAGATCAGACTGAGTCCTGTCTGGAGATAGGACTGGATCTGATCCGGTCTTGATGTTGGGTCTTTAGTCTAGACCTGCTCTGTTTGGAAAGAGTCTGAGGAGAACGTTTGTTGGGATTTGGCGCTGGTATTGAAGGTTTATTTCATGGACTGGACGCCACACTTCATGTGTTCACGGGTCTGAGGCGTGCGTTGGATCAGGCTTAATGGGTCAGTCCATCTTGGACCTGTTGAGACGAGGGATGGGCGATGATTTTGGAATATTCGAATATTTGTTCTCTTTATAAAAATCAAAGAGTTACTTTGAATATTTTCTCATTTTAAAAGCAACATTTCTCATGTTTTTTACCAGTGCCTGGTTGTAATACGGTGTTCTGCCACACGGTGGCTACAGAGCGTCATAAAGCTGCTAACTATAATATGTAACAGAAGAAGAAGAATGCTAACTGCATTAAACAGCAAAAGAAGAAGAAAACATTCGCCCTACTATACACCTATTTCAGAGACTGAGCATGGCTGTGAAATGTAAACACACACGCCGCGCCGCGTCTGAGAAACACTGATTTGATTTGAATAATTGTCGAATAGATGCCGATGATTATGGATTCGTATTTTGTCTTGGAATGCCCTCCCCTAGTTGAGACCTCTTCAGTCCACACCCTGTCCTAAAGGTGGATATAAAGGTGACTATAGATTACATAAAGTTTAAAGGGTGTTCTGCTATTTATAGACAGGAACACGTCGTAGATTAGCTGCTGTGAGAAAAAGGGGGACGGTCTGAAGATCCAGAGGATAGTGTAGCAGGACAGTGGATGATTGATAAAGGCAGAGGGGCTAATAAAACCCCTCGGGTCCTGCTGGTCAATACCTTTAATCAATGTGATTAGAATTCAGCTGAACAATATCCTCCGGCAGTTATTAAACACCTCAGCTCCACCACCTCTGCCACGCCGCCGGCCACCTTACAATCCCCCAACCCCAGATAAAGGCCACGCCAAGGAGACGGCGGCCGAGCGCCACGCTGACAGAAAGATAAACGGCTCCATTTGCATTCTGTGATGTACGATACAATACGCAGATAAAAATGGATGCAGCGCGGCGAGCAAAGCGGGCGTGACGGATGGGGACGGAGAGGACCGGATCAATCGCCAACAATGATTTTACTCTGTTTTTCTGGACGTTTGTTGATGACTCTGGGAATGAAAGGAGCGGCGATCAGCTCGTCTCTGCAGAGGTCAGGCCTGTGGTTTGAAGAGGTCAAGGGTCGCCTGGGTGTTGTCAAGCTGTGACTCTCCCCTGCCTCCTTTTATCCACTAATGCCACTCGTTGACCCTCACGCCGCCGCGCCCCGGCCACACGTCTCTCCCGGTTAATTGCCTGCATTGCAGCAGAAAAAGGTCCTCATCCCTCGTTCTGGGTTTATAGATAATGTCACTTCTTTCAATTTCACAGTCTGTTAACAGCCGAGCGTGCCGGGCCTCACGGCGGTTAAGAGTAACCGCGGTTAGCATAAATACAAAGTGACTCAACGGCGTTTGAGCGATGCTGGATGTGCACGCCCACCTTCCCTCGCTTCCATCTTTCACTGTTTATCTTCCTCTCCTCTGTCTCATCTGTGTTTCTCTTCTCCATCTGTCTGTTTATATAATTTGTCATCACTCCATCTTCGTTCCTACAACAATAATTCTCCCTTTATTGTCCTGATTACACCCCACCTGCTGCCAAATCTGTCACATCTTCCCTCCCGTGACGCCCGTTACATCACCCTGTCTGCATCCACTTTAATCTCAGGATGACCGAGCGGCGTTAGGTTTTTTTTTCACCCGTGTAGACGGCGAGGTTGGGCGACGGGGGCGTTTGAGTGCGACGTCAGGATGAGTGTTTGTGTGTTTTTAAGCTCTTCTCGCGGCCGCTCACTCCCACAGAGCATCCAGTTAATACTGTAGTGCATCAAACTCTGGACTCTGAAACAAAGTGATTGCTGCTTTAGATTCAGCAGCACAGTTTGTGGACTCCACATGCCCGCATCAGCAAAGAGCAACATGTGTGTTCTCTTCCTGCATCCTGTGTAGACCTCTTTACACCTTCCTCCATCCCAGCCCCTCCTTCCTGCTGTGTCTGATGTCACCTGTGTCACATGAACCGTCACTGATGCTCGCTCTGTTCTGTATCCTGCGTGTCTTTGCTGATGCTCTCCCTGCCTTAAGCCTGGTTGAAGGCTGATTTATACCAGTGTTAATTTTGGTGGCTATTTTAGATTTAGTCTTAGTCTTTAGATTAACTGCCTGTTAGTTTTAGTCACATTTTAGTCTTTGATTTTTGCAGAAACATCTTCACTCTTTAAATAATTCATGTAGTGGATCAGATATCAGTATCAGGGTTATACCAAGTGTTCAAATCATCAACACTCCTTTAACACTTTTGCTTGTGTAATATCTGAAGTTCAATAATTCAGCCTGGCCCTGCTAAAATGTCAAAAGAAGACATTCTTCATGTGACCACTACACAACAAAATGCCATGAAGGACTGTATTGCTCATTTACGACGGTCCTTGAATGCACCTGCAGAGACAGGTGCACTGGACAGACAGTCAGTTCACGGCACTCTGAAATGCACCTGTGTCACATGAACCGTCACTGATGCTCGCTCTGTTCTGTAGCAGTGGGTCTTTGCTGATGCTCTCCCTGCCTTAAGCCTGGTTGAAGGCTGATTTATACCAGTGTTCATTTTGGTGGCTATTTTAGATTTAGTCTTAGTCTTTAGATTAACATGCCTGTTAGTTTTAGTCACATTTTAGTCTTTGATTTTTGCAGAAAAATCTTCACTCTTTAAATAATTCATGTAGTGGATCAGATATCAGTATCAGGGTTATACCAAGTGTTCAAATCATCAACACTCCTTTAAGACTTTTGCTTGTGTAATATCTGAAGTTCAATAATTCAGCCTGGCCCTGCTAAAATGACAAAAGAAAACATTCTTCATGTGACCTCTACACAACAAAATGCCATGAAGGACTGTATTGCACATTTACGACGGTCCTTGAATGCACCAGCAGTGACAGGCGCACTGGACAGACAGTCAGTTCACGGCACTCTGAAATGCACCTGTGTCATATGAACCGTCACTGATGCTCGCTCTGTTCTGTAGCAGTGGGTCTTTGCTGATGCTCTCCCTGCCTTAAGCCTGGTTGAAGGCTGATTTATACTTCTGCGTTGAATTGACGGAGGAGCCTACGTCGGAGGTCCGCGTAGCTCCCGTCAGTGTTGCCAACTCCCCAGTGAGGTGAGTAGCTAGTGGCTGTCCTAAAAGACGCTAAATGACATCATCACCTAATTTGCATAATCTGAATTGTAATATTAGATACCCCCTTTTCCACCGCGGCAGTTTCAGGGCCGGTTTCGGAGCTGTCGCTCAATTGAGAACCTGTTTCCCACGTTTCGACTGTGAGTGAACCGGCTCCCGGTTGGGAAAACCGGTTCCAGAGCGGCTCAAACTCTTCACTGGTCTAGAAACACTAACCGCTTACGTCAGGGGCGAGGGGCGAGGGGCGAGGGGCGAGGGGCGAGGGGCGAGGGGCGAGGGGCGAGGGGCGAGGGGCGGGGTTGCAGTGGTCAAATACATAAACCAAACGTGTTTCCTCTATTGTCCTGCAGGGGGAAAATCAAAGAGACTAATGGATTCCAAGGCAACTCAGCGGTCTGCCGAGGAGACAAGCTGCTGTTGTCCGCCATCGTTGTTGTTGTTGTTGTGAGGGAAAGTTCGCTCTAGCTCTGCTAGGGAAGGCGGTCACGTAAATCTGACGTCATGACGTGCCTCTTCCACGGGGTCGAGCGGGCGGAGAAACGAACGGGTGCCGTGTTGGTTCAAGAGTTCAACCAGCTCCAGAAATACAACCCGGTTCATGTTGGTCGAAAAGAGGTAAGAGAGACTGCACTACCCTCTAGTGTATCGGCGGAGTATTGCTGCGCGACACGAAGTCTAGGGATGCACTGATCCTGCTTTTTAGGTCCAGACACCGATATCTATACCTGGGCCCTGGTATCTGCTGATACCGATCTGATCCTGGTATTGATTTAACAATCTCTATTCCTTAATGTGAGGATAGAATCATGTTTTGGCAACTTCAGGCTTTTCTGACTTTGTAAACCAAAATAAAATGAACATTTTTAAACTGACGGTATCATTATTCAAGAGATTATAAATATATACCAGCAGTTTGATGAGTCAATCTTCATAACCAACAGATATTACAATGCAACTGTAAACCTCAGAGGAGGATAAGAGGAATTCTTCTCAGGAACTGCTTCAAATGAGAAAATAATAAATATGTTAAAGGTGACATATCATGCAAAATTGACTTTTTAATGGTTCTTTACCTGAAATATGTGTCCCTGTCTACAAACCCCCCGAGAATGAAAAGAATCCATTCTGCCCCTGTTTTGATTTCTACACCTTTCTGTAAATGTGTGTGAAACCAGCCGTTTCAGACTTCCATGTTTTTGTTACATAACAACAATATCCGGTCTGTCACGGAGTCAGAGCTCGGAGCTTGTTCAGCCCATAGACTGTATAAAATAATACTGAATCCCTCCTCTGTTTTTCATTCCCTGCACAAATGTGTGCTAACAAGGAGCTTAGGAGGGAGGCATGCTAGTTGTAGGCTGTCTTAATAAACACAAAGGTCGGTTTTACTCCCCACGTCTGCAGATTTGAAGATCTAGTGGATGATTTTTACTTGTCATGGATAAGTGCTAGCGCTAATTAGCATAGCCACATAGCTATATGTTCATAGCTGTAGCTGTAGCTGTGTACCAAGACACACGTCGACATACTGACAAATAAACAACAAGAAACACTAAATCTGTGACCAATCCTTCAGAAAGGTCTTGCTGCCTTTCTGGCAGAGGTCGGTTTGACTCCCCACGTCTGCAGATTTGAAGATCTAGTGGATGATTTTTAGTTATCATGGATAAGTGCTAGCGCTAGTTAGCATAGCCACATAGCTACATGTTCGTAGCTGTGTCCCAAGACACACGTCTACATACTGATAAATAAAACAACAAGAAACACTAAATCTGTGACCAATCCTTCAGAAAGGTCCTGCTGCAGGCGCCTCTCCGTCAGGATCAGATTCTGGATCAGATTCAGAGGGTTGAAGTAACGCGGGTCTGTGAGCAGCCGTGTATATTCAGCCAACATGTAAACATTAGATCAACGTGCTGGAGAGCCGAGGCACATCCACTTCCTGAGGGGGTGTGGTCAGAGAGAAAACAGACTGTTCTGATGAGGAATGAAGAAGAGGGTTTTTCAGGCAGACCAAAATCTGATTTCAAAGTGTTTTTTTGAGCATAAACTTTAAAGACATGTTTTGTGGACCTCTTAGACCAATATATATTGATGAAAAAAGCGTGATATGTCCCCTTTAAAGTAGTTTTTCTATAGAGTGTTTCCCACAGAAGTACAGTGTACCTGTGGCTGGGAGGAGGGCTATCACCTCTCTCTTAATCCCCTCTATCCCTCTTTCAAGACCCAACACGGTCTCAGCAGATGTGTGTCTAACATGAGTCTGGTCCTGCTGGAGGTTTCTGCCTGTTAAAGGAAGTTTGTCCTCTACGCTGTAACTAGCTAAATGCTGTGAGGTGCAATCCTCATGGTGGATTAAGGTGGGGTCAGACTGAGTCTGATCCTGTCTTGGTGTTGGGTCTCTGTTCATAATTTGACATAGAGTGGTCTAGACCTGCTCTGTTTGTAAAAGCGTTTGTTGTGATTGGGCGCTATACAAATAAAGATTGATTGATTGATAAAATCAATGAATGCATTATTACTCTGCCCAGCTTTGCCCTTACTGTTTCCCTTCTCTGTGTCTGATATTGTGACAATATTAATCAGCAGCACATTTTATAAAGACGCTGATGACGTAGGAGCAGGACATGGCTGTTGTAAACACAGGAAAGCATAGAACTGAGATGACTAGATCTGCTGTGTGGATCGGCACTATATATTGGCCCTTTGTCACAGATATCCCATCTAGCTTTTTGAGTCCGATCTAGCTGATATCCGATGCCAGGATCAGATCGGTGCATCCCTACACATGTCCCAGTAACCCTACACAGCAGTGGTCGACGTGGACGTGAGCCCCACAACGCTTGAGGTGGAGGCCAGTCAGGTCGCCTGTTTCCGGCCCCGCTCCGTTCCCTGCTTTGTGGCGTTAATCTACAGCTGATCCATGTTGCTGTTTGTCACGGCCGAGCGTGGAGTTAATACCGTAGTGCATCAAATCCTGGACGTTGAACAAAGCGATTGCTGCTTCATATTCAGCAGCACATTTTGTGGACTCCACATGCCCACATAATGTAACAGTTGGCAGATTGCTGCTGGCCCCCGTTCTACAGGAGCTGATTATTTGGGCAGCATGTGTGAATAGCAATAACTGCAGCCTGCGGGTTTGTTAGGAATTTCAATCCACCGGAGGCTCACAGCAAAATCTATAAGTGATTACACCGGGACACAGAGGCAGGGAATCAACAGAGAGCCAGCTGCTGCTGATGGAGGAGCATGCAGGGCTGTCTGCGTACTGTACATACAGCAGCTTATGATTTAATTCTGCGTGTGAGGTTTAGCTCTGAGGTGCTAAATGCAAATGACATGATGGGATGTGAGCGCGGCGGCGGCGGCGGCGAGGAGAGGAGTGATTAAACCTCTAATACATTTACTGTTCTGAAGTCATTAGAGGCTTTTTAAAATCGATATAATTAATTTGTTTCGGTGTTGCAGGTGGGACTCAGAGGGGGCAGGTAGCCAGGGGAGTGCCGCCACACAGGAAGTTAGGGGGGGGGGGACGCCAAACTGAGCGTGAAGCCGTGACGGACGCCATGTGACTCCTCCTCCGAAGCGTGACAGATGTCTCTTCTTTTTTTTTTTTTTTTAAACACCGCCGAGCTTAAATGTTAATTGCAGCAATAACAATAAAGTTTATTGGATTATGCTGTGAAATTAAAAAAGCGGAATCAATCTGAGTGTTGGAGCGAGGAGGAGGAGGAGGAGGAGGAGGAGGAGGGAGGAAGACATGGCCGAGCGTGGAGAGAGAGAGAGAGAGAGAGAGAGAGAGAGAGAGAGAGAGAGAGAGAGAGAGAGAGAGAGAGAGAGAGAGAGGAGCGTCTATGTGTCTCTACAGGGGACATAGAGACACAGATGCACTTCCTCCTCCACTGCAGCAAGTTCTCTTCTCTAAGAGATTCCCACTACAGGGACATTACTAACATGATACCAAACTTCCCAACATTAACCCCAGAAGAGAAACTGTCAGTTCTCCTGGAGGGAAGGGTCAGCAGCTCCTTTGGCTGCTAAATATGTGTCTGCCTGTCACAGCCTGAGGGACGCACCATCCCATGGGGTTGGATTTTGGGTGGAGGTTTTGTGAGCGCCCCGCATCGGGTGAGGACATTGAGATATGCTGTATAGGTGACACCATCATTCATTAATGGAGCGACGCCTGCGAGCTAGCTCAGGCAGACAACTCGAGCTGCAATGCCGTACACGTCACATGTCCCACTCTCTTATCCATCATCCAATCCCGCCCTCTGCCTCTCAAGCTGGCGGTCTATTTAAACTGGGAAAAAATCTCCCATCTCTCCCTCTGCCTGTTAACGCCTCTGCTGCTGCATGCCATTGCTGATATTTTCTTCTTCCCCGCCGCCTCCCCAGCATCCACCTGCAGGCTCCGGGGGTGTTTAGTATGTTTTGCTCATCACTCCTCAAAGTCTGCATGTAAACTTATCTGCAGGGAGTGATGGGCGCCAAACATGAATATGTATTTGCTGCTACAATAAAGAATTTAAACGTGAGTTGTCTGACTGAAATGCATATAAAATATGTAATACCCCTTACATACTAAATCAAATGGATCGTCAGACCTCGCCCCTGTGCAATAAATGTGGAAGGGAGATTGGAACCTACTATCACTATTTTTGGCAGTGCAAACTGATCAAAAGATTCTGGGGTGCAATCTCAAAAGAACTGAGTGGCATTTTCCGGACCTGCATCAAGAGGGACTCAGGCCTTTTCATTCACAGCCTCCCCTCAAAATCAGTTGCATTAACACAACCACATTTCAAACTGTGTGACAAACTGCTGTTATTAGCTAGAAAATGTGTTTTGATAAATTGGATTAAAGATAAACCGCCAACTGTTACTCTGTGGTATCAGGAGTTATTCAGGGTCCTCCCTCATGAAAGGATCAGTGCGGTTCTGAGGGGTAATGAGAGGGACTTCACTGACATGTGGTCTCCTGTGTTCAGTTATTTACCAAAAGAACTGACTCAACTTCTGATGAGGGGACCAAACGACATAAAATGGCCAAACCTGCAGAGAGCTAATCTTTAAAGGTGACATATCACGCTTTTTTCATCAACATATATTGGTCTAAGAGGTCCCCAAAACATGTCTTTAAAGTTTATGCTCAAAAAAACACTTTGAAATCAGATTTTGGTCTGCCTGAAAAACCCTCTTCTTCAGACCTGCCTCTACTTCCCCTGACTCTACTGACTGCCCCTCTCGCTCGTCCTCGGGCCTGTCCCCTCTGACCTGATGAGGTGCTTTGCTCAGGACTGTAGTCCGGATCAGAGTCTAAAAAGCTCTCACCAAAAAGCAGAAGAATTAATGACGTTCAGTAAGTCCTACAGAAAATATATATTTATTGTAGCGTCCGTCCGGACGCTGTAGGGATGACGAGCCGATTGGTGAACACGTTGATCTTTAATAACCGGTCACTGTCGGTCGTTACCACGCCAACCAACAAAGCAACAATCAATGTTTGAATGAATGAAGAACTTCTCCTCTTGTCTCTCCTCTCTCCCGCTCACACACTCTACACCTCTCCTGATGCCTTCACTGACTGTCAACACTGTAGGAATTAAGAACATCTACACTGAACAGGTTTAACAAACAGTAGAGCTGTTACAGTGTTATATATGTGTTATAACTTTTCTCCTGATATCGTGTCACCAGGACAACTGGATAATGCTAGCATGACAGTTGTGAGCATTTATGTGCTTTGGCAATAATATCTCGTTGTTCATGCCAATAAAGCAAATTTGAATTGAATTGAAAAATTGAGAGAGAGAGAGAGAGAGGGGGGTGAGGCTGCGGGCGAGGATCTGAGGAGAGATAATAAACTGTCGTTTCCAGAAACAGCTTCTTCAGCTTCAGATGCAAATAAACACGGCGATGAATCCTCCCCTCCTGAATATTTACACGACCGCTCGTGATGTCACGCTGAAGCAGAGACGGAGGTGATTCTCTGCAAATGAGCACACTCGCTCTCAGAACCTCGCCGCTGCACCAACTGTAACGATGTAATAACGAGGAGAGGGCGAGAAGTCAACTGACACATACGAACGCAGACACGCACAGCAAACAAGAGAGCGCGTTGAATTAACACGAATAATCAAAGTTGGGCGGCGGAGCGTGATATGAGAGCTCAGAGGGGAGAGAGTGGCGTCGTGTTCCAGGCGAGAGAGAGAGAGAGAGAGAGAGAGAGAGAGAGAGAGCAGTGTGTGGCGCCCTGCTGTAAATTAGCCACGTGGTTTTGTTCGCCTGCAGCGGTTCACCTTCAGAGACGCAGCGCACTGAATTACACCCCAGCCATGTCAAAACAATTGGAATGCAAATCAAACACCCCCGGGGTGACTTTGGTTCCCCCGGGATCCAGTAATCTATCCTCACCGGTGGGTCTGTGGCTGATTTTTGTTGAGTGGAATATTGATTTTGGCTCAACATTTTGTAAATATTTACCCCCTGGACGTCAGGACGGACTGAGCACTGAGCACTGAAACTGAAACGCTCCTGTGTGTGTGCGCGCTCTGAGAGCGAGGCTCGGTCATGAGAGGGACACGGAGGAACGGTCCAAACTGGAAAATCTAATCTAAAGTCACAAAGAGTCAAACGAAGAGGTCTGAAGTCTGTCTGCTCTTATTCTGGATCCTCCTGAAAGTGACTTCTGAGTTCACATCAGGACAGGGTTCTGTTTTTCCTCTCTGTAACCACATCATCAGAAGATTGAAATCCTTAACAGTCTGATTCTTTCATCGGGTCATTTTGGATTTCCTATTTTAAACCTTCTAAATCTTCATGTTTTAAATATTTTCAGGCTTTGATAGGAGAGCTGAAGAGCAGCAGAAAACGTCAGCAACAGAGAGCAGGGGAAGACATGCAGCAAACAGTCCAGAGAGCTCTGTGACAAGGCCTAAAGCAGGGATGTCATTTATTATTGTTATTATATTTTTTAACTATGTTAGTACATTGTTGTATTCCCCTGTCCCGTGTTGTAATTATCTATTTATCAGATAGAAGTGTACATAGTGTGTATATATCTGTAATAGTTGCCATATTTTATTTTATTTTAACTTTATTTTATTTTATTTTGTTTTATTTTATTTTATTTTATTTTATTTTATCCAATTTTATTTTATTTAACTTTATTTTATTTTATCCAATTTTATTTTACTTTCTTTTCTTTTCTTTTCTTTTCTTTTATCTTATCCAATTTTATTATTATTATTATTATTTTTATTTTTATTTTTTTATTTTACCCTTGTCATTGCGATTATTATTGTTATTATATTTTTTAACTATGTTAGTACATTGTTGTATTCCCCTGTCCCGTGTTGTAATTATCTATTTATCAGATAGAAGTGTACATAGTGTGTATATATCTGTAATAGTTGCCATATTTTATTTTATTTTAACTTTATTTTATTTTATTTTGTTTTATTTAACTTTATTTTATATTATTTTATTTTATATTATTTTATTTTATTTTATTTTACTTTATTTTATTTTCTTTTCTTTTCTTTTATCCAATTTTATTTTGTTTTGTTTTATTTAACTTTATTTTATATTATTTTATTTTATTTTACTTTATTTTATATTATTTTATTTTATCTTACTTTATTTTATTTTATCCAATTTTATTTTATCTTATCCAATTTTATTATTATTATTATTATTTTTATTTTTTTATTTTACCCTTGTCATTGCGATTATTATTGTTATTATATTTTTAACTATGTTAGTACATTGTTGTATTCCCCTGTCCCGTGTTGTAAGCTGCTGTAACAATAGAATTCCCCCAATGGAGGACAAATAAAATATATGTTAATATCTTGTTTTTTTCTGTCTCTCTGTTATTCTGAGAAGCACTTTGGGCTGCATGTTTTTATGTATGAAAGAAGCAATGTAAATAAAGTTGAGTTGAGTAACGGCAGCCTCTATCAGCTGATTTCCTTCCATGCATCCAATTAGCAAAGAGCAAAATGTGCGTTCTTCATCCTTCCTACTCTTCCTGCTTCCTCCATAAACCTCTTTACACCCTCCTCCATCCCAGCTCCTCCTTCCTGCTGTGTCTGATTTCACCAGTGTCACATGAACCGTCACTGATGCTCGCTTTGTTCTGCAGCACAGGGGTCTTTGCTGATGCTCTCCCTGCCTTCAGCCTGGTTGAAGGCTGATTTCTACTTCTGCGTCTACTCGACGTAGCAGGGACGACGCAGAAGTATAAACCAGCCTTTAAACTTCTAACCTCACACAGCAGTTGTCGACGCGGACGTGAGCATTAGGTACTTGTGAAGTCTCTCTGATAGCCGGTCTCCTGCTTCCGGACCCGCTACGATCTCTGTTTCCTTTTCCTCAGAGATTCAGAGCGTGTTCTGTTAATCTACAGCTGATACATGTTGCTGTTTATCATACAGACATGATTACATGAAGAAGAGAGAGGAGGAGATGAAACGTGACGATTCCAGAAGTTCCACAAATGCAGGAAAACCAGGTTTTACTTGAAAAGAGGGGGAGGTGTGCTCTCCCCGCCTCAGGCTTTGGCATGTCACGTACGTACATGCAAATGCAGGGAGCTCTCCGAACAGAGCCACACCGCTAATTGAATGAAAATAATATCTCTCTTTGACTGAAGTGGGCTCATGCATGGTTCAATCATTGGAAGCGCCAAAGTGATGTTGGATCTGTCAGCTCCAACGTTCTGGATCTGATTTGTGCAAAACGTATTGGCGCCCAGTTAAATCTTTTAAAAAGCACACAGCGTGGAAAGAAGAGCTACAATCATCAGAGTACAGTCTGAGGGCTGAGGATGAGCTCTATCTCTCCCAGCTAAGCTAACCAGTGGCTCTGTTATCTCTGGTTCTGGTCTCACCCTGCTGATGGAGAAGACGAAGCCGGGCTGGCCGGAGCAGACGCCCATGAAGCAGAACCGCAGCTGCCAGTAGAACCAGTGCTCGCAGATGAAGGTGATGAGCGACAGAGCCATGGCGGCGCCGAGCATGTAGAAGACGCCCGCCATGTTGTCCACGTCCAGCTGGCTGGACATCACCTCGTTCTTCTCGTGGTGGCAGATTCCCGTCAGCCACAGAGACTCCAGCTCCTCCATCTCACCTGGAAGGAGAAATGTGACAAAACAAGGAAGGAGGAGGAGGGAGAGGAGGAGGAAGCATGCAGGGAGAAGCAGATTGCATGAGGAGGTAAGGAAGCAGGGATGGGGAAGAGTTAATGGAGCAACACACGAGAAGGAGGCAGGACGGACGGAGGCGAAGAAAGGGGGAGATAAACAGATGGACAGAAGAAAGAGAAGAGGAGATGGAGCATGGGGCACGATGACGACATGAGGAGAAGTGTTTTTTTATAATTTGCAGGGGAATTGAAATAAAAACAGGGTGTGAAAAAGTGGGAAGGAAAGTGAAACATAAAGGCGAGAGAAGGATGTGATGTAATAACAGGACGGGTATTGGAGGACACGAGGGATGGGGAGATGATGCAACAATGGAAGAGGGGAGGGAGGATGGCGGGCAGGCGGGCAGGCGGGCAGGCGGGCGGGGGAGAACAGGGGGGGGGTCAGGGGAGTTAGAAGTGAAATAGAGACATGAATTTTGCAAAATGCTTCTCTGCAGAGAAGAAGAGAGAGATATCATCGGTCACATGTTCGTCACATTCAGACTTCGTCCTTTCAATGAACGTCTGAGGCTTCACACCCGGACAGTTCACGGCTTCAGAGCTAACATGGGAGAGGATGTATGCAAATTCTGTGTTTGCATAAGTATGCATGTGCATATGTGTGTGTGTGTGTGTGTGAGAGAGAGAGAGACGCTGGTCCCTGAGCTTCTGGTCTCTTTGTGGGTCACCTTCTGTTTCATCACGAGCTGCTCTCTATCAGAGCCGAGCGGCGCTGCTTAATTAATCATACATTCAGCCACTGTCCCCGCATGTCAGCGCCACTCTTGTTGCGCTGGAGCGATGGCCGGCCTCTGAGCATCAATGAGAAGCTCAGCAGCATACAAACTCAGAGAGGCAGCGCCCACACACACACACACTAACACACTCGAACACATATATGCACACAGGCAGATCTTCAGATGAAATCATACAGGAGCTGAAACATCCTGAGGAGCTTCTGTTTTGCAGATAGCTTATAAAACATCAACTTCCTGTTTCCTGAGGGTTTGTTTCCTGTGACATCTTGGACGTTTTCAAACACTGAATCTGTTGCATACTGTATGTTGTGTATTTTAAATCTTCATTAAACGGCTACCACCTTAAAAAATAGGAGCTGACACGTCGAGGAGACGCAAAAATGTTTCATGGTGGATTTAAATCCAGGTCAGAAAAGATGGCGGACAATAATAGCACAAAGAACTGTGCATGATTTGCCGTGCTATCCTCTCCATCTCAAAGTCTGACTCTCAAACTGTTCTGCAAACGATATCCTAGCGCAAACATGTCAATAAAGATTAGCAGCTCTGTGCAGTTTGCTCTTGTTTTGCGTCTGAGCTGTCGGCATCTCCACTTGTTGCTCGTTTTGGTGCATTTTTAAAGTTTGAAAGTAAAGCTGTGAAACGTCTCTTCATGCTTTTATGTCATGCTCTTAAAGGATCTTTAATTGTCGTGCATGAACACCTCTGTGCAGCTTGCTCTTGTTTTGCGTCTGAGCTGTCGGCATCTCCACTTGTTGCTTGTTTTGTTGCATTTTTAAAGTTTGAAAGTAAAGCTGTGAAACGTCTCTTTACACTTTCATGTTGTGCTCTTACTCCTCTTTAAGATGCATTAAAGGATCTTTAATTGTCGTGCATGAACACCTCTGTGCAGCTTGCTCTTGTTTTGCGTCTGAGCTGTCGGCATCTCCACTTGTTGCTTGTTTTTGTGCATTTTTAAAGTTTGAAAGTAAAGCTGTGAAACGTCTCTTTACACTTTCATGTCGTGATCTTACTCCTCTTTAAAATGCATTAAAGGATCTTTAATTGTCATGCATGAACACCTCTGTGCAGCTTGCTCTTGTTTTGCGTCTGAGCTGTCGGCATCTCCACTTGTTGCATGTTTTGGTGCATTTTGAAAGTTTGAAAGTAAAGCTGTGAAACGTCTCTTTACACTTTCATGTTGTGCTCTTACTCCTCTTTAAGATGCATTAAAGGATCTTTAATTGTCGTGCATGAACACCTCTGTGCAGCTTGCTCTTGTTTTGCATCTGAGCTGTCGGCATCTCCACTCTCTGCAGCGCTCTCATTGTTTTTGTGCATATTTTCAGTTTGGGAGTAAAGCCTCAGGAGTGAAGTGTTGTTTTAATTAATAACATCTCTTTACTCTTTAATATCGCGCTCTCGCTCCTTCAAAGTTGCATTAAAGGATGTTTCATTAGCGTCATGTGTGAAAGGCTGTCAGTCTGAACATGCCCTGCACATGACATCCAAACTTTCATCAAGCAGACAATCACAAAATGACAACCCAGAACTACTTCTCCTTTTTTTAAGCATTTTAAATCTTCATTAAACGGCTACCACCTGAAAATAGGAGTCGACACATTGAGGAGATGCAAAAATGTTTCATGGTGGATTTAAATCCAGGGCAGAGAAGATGCCAGACAATAATAGCACAAAGAACTGTGCATGATTTGCCGTGCTATCCTCTCCATCTCAAAGTCAGACTCTCAAACTGTTCTGCAAACTATATCCTAGCGCAAACATGTCAATAAAGTTCTGCAGCTCTTTGCAGTTTGCTCTTGTTTTGCGTCTGAGCTGTCGGCATCTCCACTCTCTGCAGAGCTCTCATTGTTTTTGTGCATATTTTCAGTTTGGGAGTAAAGCCTCTGGAGTGAAGTGTTGTTTTAATTTGCAACATCTCTTAACATTTTAATGTCGTGCTCTCGCTCCTTTAAAGATGCATTAAAGGATGTTTCATTAGCATCATGTGTGAAAGGCTGTCAGTCTGAACATGCCCTGAGCATGACTTTCCAAACTTTTGATCCAGCAGACAATCAGAGAATCATAAATCAGAGCTGTTTCTCCTTTTTTTAAAATCTGCTGTGATGTTTTTCAGACTTCCCCCCAGCCTTCACACCGTGGCCACCGAGACCATCCACGTGAGAGCTTTCTAGGCCACCAGGAGGGGACAGGACGGCGAGGCGGGGCGAGGTGACATTGGACTCCTGAGAGGGGTGAGACAGGGCCAACTGGTTCGTGTGTGAGCGACCCACATTCACACACACACACACAAACAAACACACACACACACGAACTTCTGCCTCATACGTAAACATGAAGACGAATCAAATCTGATCGAAAAGCAGAAAAAGAAACACGAACGCTCACTGACTCGTATGTAGGCTGATAAAAATAAACCTGTGTCATAAATACTCAGATTCTCTACACTTCTCTTTATCACACACACACACACACACACACACACACAAGCTTACACACATAGGCCTGACCCATATTCACACACACACACAAACTTTGGCACTCGAACACACACAAAGTTGAAATACACCAGGAGCGATGCTGGCACCCCTAACTGGGACGCACTACAGCGGGCCCCCGGAGGGCCCTTGGTTCAGGACCCTCACAAAACGCTGGAACAAGCCCAGCACACACACACACACACACACACTCACACACACAGTAACACACAGCAAACTTCAGAGCGTGAAATAAGCCGTACATCAGAACAGGACATGGTGAAATGAGAGTTAAAGTCGATAAAGTGAGCGAGCAGCCGCCGCCTGTGACACTCTGACTTGTTTATGGCGAGGAGTTTTTTTGGGCTTGATAACCATAAAACACACGCAGCAGCAGCGGTTAGATACGGACGTTTGGAGCACATTTCATTCAGCGCTCGTTCTCAGGCTCATTAAGGCGGCGGCGGCGGAGGCCCAGGCTGACGGGAGCGAGGAGTCTCAGAGCCTCAGAACCCCGGAGAGCTCGGACAGTCCTCCATAAAAGGCGAGCGTGATCATAAAGCCGAGGGGGCCCCACGGCGGAGCTCAATCTCCTCGCCGCGCCGCCTCACCTCCTCGGTCTGATCTTTATTTATATGAGAGAGGAATTACCGTACGCTCGCTCTGTGGAGCCACTTTATCAGGAACGTTTATGAAGCAGACTCCCTGACTCACAGATATGAAGGATAATCACATCTGTGCTGCGAGGAGCTTTTCCTTTGACATCACTGTGTTTCACTACAACATGCATGAGACATAAAAAAAAGAGGCGCTGCTGCGTTCTCCCTGCAGCGCAGCCCGAGGCGAGGTTTGTTCAGAGCATATTGGTGGGTGAAACGAGCACCTGGAATCAGCTCCATGCGGGTGTTTCAGGCTGATTATAATCTGGATCTTATTCTCATGTTTGGACATTAAATTCACTTTTATTTTAATAACTTTATGCTCCTTAAATTAGCTGCTGAGACTCTGAAATTAGCTCCATCATGAGTCAGGCTGCCTAAAGCAGTCTGTCATGCAGATATATAACACTTCTTAGACTCAAACTCTGCACAGTGTGGAGAGATTGTTAATTATACTCCAGGTGCAATCCCTTTTCTATCATCCTTACACTTGTAGTTATTTAAAGAAGCAGGTTTGTTGTAACGTGAGAACACAAAACAGCAAACTGTGAGGTAAAAGAAAAGGAAGAGGGTTTAAAAACTGCAGTTCCAAGAGTGTCCACTTGAGGCGGTCTCCAAATCAAAGGAAACCTAACGTTTACATTGAAATGTTTTCACAGAGAGTCTCATGAGTTTAAAGTCTGTCAAAATCAGATTCCTTTATTTCTAAAAACTGTCCAAAGAATATTTTAACCACCGATCTGCATTAAAGCTGCTATATAGTTTGTTTTCACCAAGCGCTAAAACTGCAGTTCCTACAGTGGCCACTTGAGGCTGCCTCCAAAGTCAAAGGAAGACTGTTAACATTTACATTAAATGTCAAATTTTTAAAGGAGAATTTCAAGTTTACAGCCTGGTGAAAAAAACCCTCTGGGGGACACTGGATGAACTGCAGGAACACACTCTAGTGGACACTGGAGGAACTGCAGGAGACACTCTAGTGGACCCTGGAGGAGCTGCAGGACACACTCTAGTGGACATTGGAGGAACTGCAGGAGACACACTCTAGTGGACCCTGGAGGAACTACAGGACACACTCTAGTGGACCCTGGAGGAGCTGCAGGAGACAAACTCAAGTGGACCCTGGAGGAACTGCAGGAGACACACTCTAGTGGACCCTGGAGTAACTGCAGGAGACAGACTCTAGTGGACCCTGGAGGAACTGCAGGAGACAGACTCTAGTGGACACTGGAGGAACTGCAGGAACATACTCTAGTGGACACTGGAGGAACTGCAGGACACACTCTAGTGGACACTGGAGGAACTGCAGGAGACAAACTCTAGTGGACACTGGAGGAACTGCAGGAACATACTCTAGTGGACACTGGAGGAACTGCAGGAACATACTCTAGTGGACACTGGAGGAACTGCAGGAACATACACTAGTGGACCCTGGAGGAACTGCAGGAGACAGACTCAAGTGGACACTGGAGGAACTGCAGGAGACAGACTCTAGTGGACACTGGACGAACTGCAGGACACACTCTAGTGGACCCTGGAGGAGCTGCAGGAGACAAACTCAAGTGGACCCTGGAGGAACTGCAGGAACACACTCTAGTGGACCCTGGAGGAACTGCAGGAGACAAACTCTAGTGGACACTGGAGGAACTGCAGGAACATACTCTAGTGGACACTGGAGGAACTGCAGGAACATACTCTAGTGGACACTGGAGGAACTGCAGGACACACTCTAGTGGACACTGGAGTAACTGCAGGAACATACTCTAGTGGACACTGGAGGAGCTGCAGGATACACTCTAGTGGACACTGGAGGAACTGCAGGATACACTCTAGTGGACACTGGAGGAACTGCAGGACACACTCTAGTGGACACTGGAGGAACTGTAGGAGACAGACTCTTGTGCACATTTGAGGAACTGCAGGAGATAGACTCTAGTGGACACTGGAGGAACTGCAGGACACACTCTAGTGGACACTGGAGGAACATCAGGAGACAGACTCTAGTGGACACTGGAGGAACTGCAGGAGATAGACTCTAGTGGACACTGGAGGAACTACAGGACACACTCTAGTGGACACTGGAGGAACTGCAGCAGACAAACTCTAGTGGACACTGGAGGAACTGCAGGAGACACTCTAGTGGACCCTGGAGGAACTGCAGGAGACAGATTCTAGTGGACACTGGAGGAACTGCAGGAGACACACTCTAGTGGACCCTGGAGGAGCTGCAGGAGACAAACTCAAGTGGACCCTGGAGGAACTGCAGGAGACAGACTCTAGTGGACACTGGACGAACTGCAGGACACACTCTAGTGGACCCTGGAGGAGCTGCAGGAGACAAACTCAAGTGGACCCTGGAGGAACTGCAGGAACACACTCTAGTGGACACTGGAGGAACTGCAGGAGACACACTCTAGTGGACATTGGAGGAACTGCAGGAGACAGAGTCTAGTGGACACTGGAGGAACTGCAGGACACACTCTAGTGGACACTGTAGGAACTGCAGGAGACAGACTCTAGCAGGAAGTGGCGTTATCCTGCAGCATCATTGTATAACAGCACTACACACAGCAGAGAGTGCTGTTATACTGAACATCAGCACGCTGTGTTTCAATCAGCTCCAGATGTTGATCTTATCATGAATAAAGACCAAAGTCATTAAAATCAGATCCCGGCTGTAATCAGCTGAACTTTGAGATATTAAATAATCAAGTCATCACATCAGAGAATGAGTCTGCATCAAACTCAGCCTCAGCATGAATTAACCAGAGTCTTCCTCACCGTCTCCGAACAGCTGAAGGATGGCGAGGTCCACGTGCCGCTTCCACAGGGACTCCTTCTGGATGGCGATGCCGTACCCGGTGGTGGCGAAGATGTAACCGCTTCCGATGGTCACCAGCTTGCAACCTTCGTCCCTGCCCGCCATGTAGTTCAGGACGGCCGCGTCGTAAATGAAGGCGTCCAGTTTGCTAATGAGAGAGAGAGAGAGAGAGAGAGAGAGACAGAGAGAGAGAGAGAGAGAGAGAGAGAGAGAGGTTATACTTAATTAGCGGAGGAGAGTCAGACATCACAGCTACAACATTCCAATTAACCTGCTAAATAGCACTAAGCTGCAGCTGATAAGTGGAATAGACTTCCACTTGGTTTGCCAAAGGCTGGAGAGCTGGCACGCGGAGCGGCGAGGAGGCACAGAGAGAGATGGAAGCTGAAGAGGAGGAGGAGTGAAAGTATTATTAGAGTTGTTCTCATTCAATATGTTTACAGGAAGAAGAGCAGGAAGAGGAAACTGTTCAACTTTAGCTTCTTCAGTTTGCTCGTTTTATTCCAGTATTTTATTTATTGTTACAGAAGGAGTCTTATTTTAACTTTTAAAGGCACAGAGAAGATTTAACACTCTCTTATGTCATCACACCTGGACTATTGCAACAGTCTTTTTACCTGCCTGCATAAAATGATCACTGGATCGTCTCCAGATTTTAGCTGCCAGGGTTTTAACCAGAATCAAAAAACACAACCATATCTCTCCTGTTTTAGCATCTTTACTCAGCTCTCTACATGTTTCAGAATTTAATATTTTACTGATTACTTAATAACCTCTTCATGTACTTTCTCCAGCTACATAGCGGACATGCTAATAACATATGAGCCCACGCGTAGGAGTCCAACATTCTGGAACAAACTTTAATTTAATCATCTTGATTTTAACCGTTTAAAAAGTATATATAAATATATTAAAGGTGACATATCACGCTTTTTTCATCAACATATATTGGTCTAAGAGGTCCCCAAAACATGTCTTTAAAGTTTATGCTCAAAAAAACACTTTGAAATCAGATTCTGGTCTGCCTGAAAAACCCTCTTCTTCAGTCCTCCTCAGAACTGTCTGTTTTCTCTCTGACCACGCCCCCTCAGGAAGTGGGTGTGGCCTCAGCTGTCCAGCACGTTGATGTTAATGTTTCCATGTTGGCTGAATATACACGGCTGCTCACAGACCCGCGTTACTTCAACCCTCTGAATCTGATCCAGAATCTGATCCTGACGGAGAGGCGCCTGCAGCAGGACCTTTCTGAACCACTGGTCACAGATTTAGTGTTTCTTGTTGTTTTATTTGTCAGCATGTCGACGTGTGTCTTGGTACACAGCTACCAACATGTAGCTATGTGGCTATGCTAACTAGCGCTAGCACTTTTCCATGAAAACTAAAAATCATCCACTAGATCTTCAAATCTGCAGACGTGGGGAGTCAAACCGACCTCTGCCAGAAAGGCAGCAGGACCTTTCTGAACCATTGGTCACAGATTTAGTGTTTCTTGTTGTTTTTATTTATCAGTATGTCAACGTGTGTCTTGGTACACAGCTACAGCTATGACATGTAGCTATGTAGCTATGTGGCTATGCTAACTAGCGCTAGCACTTTTCCATGACAAATACAAATCATCCACTAGATCTTCAAATCTGCAGACGTGGGGAGTAAAACCGACCTTTGTGTTTATTAAGACAGCCTACAACTAGCATGCCTCCCTCCTAAGCTCCTTGTTAGCACACATGTGTTCAGCCAATCACAGGTCATTCTGTTGTGTCCTTTCAAAATAAAAGCCAAACGAAACTTTAAAAAATAGCAATATTTTCAATTCACTTCTTCTTTCTTATTTTACAAATAGTCTACAACCTTATAATGTAATCCAGCCAATCACAGCTTGATCTGATTAAATTAAAAAAAAATTAAAATATCAGCCATTTGAAAATTTGAAAAAATAGTGATAATTCTGGATATTTTCAATCAGAGATGATGAACAAAATCCCAGTTTTCCACTGAATAATGTTTCACTATTCAGCTTCTCATGAGTTATTACTGCTGGGAGGTTCTAAAAGTTGGATTTTAATTGATCTGAATTTTTAACATTGCTTCTATTGAGGACATTTTACAAAACAAGTAGAATAATGGAAATGGTGTTAGCAGCAGCTCTACATCTGCAAACTTTAACGCTTGAAAACATGAGTCTACATTTACTCCTCTGCTATTGATACTGACAAAGATGATACAGGAAGTCCCGCCCCCTCTTTTGGTATCGACCAGTCAGTGATGAGATGACACTACAGTGACTAGAACAGCTGACATTGAAGACAGAAAATACTGGACTCCTTCGGTTCAGTTCAGAGGAAAGAAGCTGCCACCTCAGAAAACCTGAGAGCACAGACTTAAAGTAGTGGTCTAGGGACAGGTCTCGAGACCAAGACCGAGTCTATCAGTTCCTCACCCCGCTTTGAGACTCCCCAGAGCCTCGTTGACGTTCCTCTGATGGAACTTGGTCATGTAGCCGTGCATCTCTGGATAGTTGTTCCGGATGTTTCTCTCTGTGCTCCCGTTCGGGACGGTGCCGAAACGAAACGGAGGAGAGAAGTCGTTGGGACTCTGGAACTAAAAACAAAGAAGGAGAGAGAGAGAGGGAGAGAGAGAGAGAGAGAGAGAGAGAGAGAGAGAGAGAGAGTGAACGTCTGCTTCATGAATGAACACAATGAAAAGACGACAGAGCAGCGTACTGAAACCCTCCCCTCTTACCTTTTTGTCTGACAGACCGGTCACCTGATCCACGTACTCCTCCTGGATCATGAAGGCGGCCAGGTTGGCAGTGTAGGAGGCCAGGAAGATGACAGCGAAGAAGGCCCACACGGAGACCATGATCTTGCTGGTGGTTCCTTTGGGGTTCTGGACGGGCACGGAGTTGTTGAAGACCAGACCCCACAGCAGCCAGATGGCTTTACCGATGGTGAAGGACGGACCGTGAGGCTCTGAGGGAAACACACAAACAAACACACACACACACACACATTGTTAAAGACATGATGCCGTGAGGAACCTTAAAGCTCCTGTGTTGGTTTTGTGTATTCTGGCGTCCCTTAAAGAGAAAGCAGCTCCTCTCATCTCTTTGCTGATTTAGTCCTGAACATGTGAAACTGCTCTTAAAAATAAAGAATCTCATTCTGCTTCTTTGGAAAGTTAAATGTTTGAGTTATTCCTGTGGAAAGTGCCAGGAACTTTTAATTAAGGGAACTTCTCTTTAAGGAACTAAACACTGTCTCTTCACCGCAGCCTGAAGTCCTGTGAAGATTATCCAAACCAGGCCAATGATGTATGGAGACCTAGTCCAGGACCATTGTTTGGTAAATGAAGTCTCCTGCACATCTCTTTATTCAAGTCTCTGGACTTAAGTATAAAGTTGGCAGCAGGTAAGCTGTGTTTCTTAATAAATAACATCAGGTTACAATAAATAAGATTTCCTCTTCCATGCCTCTATCTGTCTGCCCCTCTCTCTGCTCAGCTGGTGTACAGTATCTCACAACAGTGAGTCCACCCCTCACATGTCTTCTAAAGATGAAGCACAAGAAAGCCCAGTTTGCTAAAGACAGCAGACTAAGCACATGTCTTGTGGTCTGATGAGACCAAGATAAACTTATCAGTTCCCTCTTCGGGAACAGTACTCCAACATGATAACGACCCCAAACACTCCTCCAAGACGGCCCCTGCCTTGCTAAAGAAGCTGGGGGTGAAGGTGATGGAGTGGCCAAGCATGTCTCCAGACCTAAACCCTATTGAGCATCTGTGGGGCGTCCACAAATGGAAGGTGGACCGCTTGCCGAGTCCGGTGAATCCATTTCAATGTAAAAAAGATCATCAACACCTGAAAACATCCCAAGATGTGGAAACAATGTCCATGAAAGGGAGACATGATTCATGTTGGCACATCGTTTTATTGATCCAATGAAACACAGGATAGATTCCAGTATGATCTGTCCTCCTCCTCCTCCTTCCAGATACTAGTATTAGTTCTGTAAATTAAGACCTTTTTTTTTTAATGCAAGTTAGATCATCTTCAGGCCCCGCCCCCAAAGTCCCTGGACCTTTGGGAAGTAGTTCCACCTGGAACTTTCAACTACCCTTGAACTAAATGTACCCCTTTTTGACCGAGGAAGTTTCAGGGACGGTTCGGAACCAGTTTTTCGTGCTTCGACTGCAAGTGAAAACCGTTTCTAGAGCGGCTCCAACTCTTCGCTGGTCTAGAACCACGAACCGCTAACGTCAGGGGCGAGGGATGGGGGGCGGGGTTGCCATGATCAAAAACACAAACCAAACATGTCTAAAAAAATCAAAGACACTAATGGATTCCAAGACAAGCAGCAGTTGGCCCAGGAGACAAGCTGCCTTTGTCCACCATTGTTGTTGTTGTTGTGAGGGGAAAGTTCACACTAGCGCTGCTGGGGAAGGCGGTCACATAAATCTGGCGTCATGGCGTGATTCTTCCACGGGCTCGAGCGGGCGGACAAACAACCGTTCGCCGTGTCGGTTTAACAAGCTCCGAACCAGCGTGAGCACCAGCCCGGAAATACAACCCGGTTCACGTTGGTTGGAGAGGTAACTGAGACCCTGGTTCCTGCTGTCAGTTTCTCAAAAGGTTCCTAGTTCCTGGTTAAAGTTCCTGCTGTTGTACCGCAGCTCGAGTATTGACTAGAACTAGAAAGAGAGAGCACGTCTCTCCAGTGTTAGCTTCTCTTCACTGGCTCCTAATAAAATCTAGACTAGGATTTAAAATCCTTCTTTTAACCTACAAAGCCTTTAAAATCAGACACCCTCTTATCTTAAAGACCTCATAGTGCCCTGTTACCCCTCTAGAACTCTACGCTCCCAACATGCAGGCTTGCTAGTTATACCTAAAATCTCTAAAAGTAGTATGGGAGGTAGAGCCTTCAGCTATCAGGCCCCTCTCCTTTGGAATCATCTACCAGTCAGGGTCCGGGAGGCAGACACCCTCTCTACTTTTAAGAATAGGCTTCAAACTTTCCTTTTTTAAAGCTTATAGTTAGAGCTGGATCAGGCTTGGACCAGGTCTTAGTGATGCTGCTATAGGCTTAGACTGACACACTGGGATCCTGTCTTTCCCTCTCTCTCCTCTCTCTGCCTGTCTCTCACTTTAACTCTTCCTGTCCCATTAAAGTTACTAACCATAGACCTTCCTGGAGTCCCTGAGCTCCCTTGTCTCGTGGGTTCCTCTGAGCTGCCGTAGACGTCCTCCTGCTGCGGACGTTCTGGACTCCAGCGGCAACAGCTTCTACTACTCGTCTCATCACTATCACTTCTCTCTCTTACTCCCCTCTATCTGTCTTTCCAGACCCAACACGGTCTCAGCAGATGTGTGTCTAACATGAGTCTGGTCCTGCTGGAGGTTTCTGCCTGTTAAAGGAAGTTTGTCCTCACCACTGTAACTTGCTAAATACTGCAATGTGCAATGCTCATGATGGATTAAGGTGGGGTCTGATCCTGTCTTGGTGTTGGGTCTCTGTTCATAATTTGACATAGAGTGGTCTAGACCTGCTCTGTTTGTAAAAGAGTCTTGGGATAACGTTTGTTGTGATTTGGTGCTATACAAATAAAGATTGATTGATTGATTGAACACCTTTCGGCTGACACCCACCGCCCTCAAAGCGTTCTCAAACATCAAAAATAACTTCATAGAAGAAGTCAGTTTTTATGCTGATGATCACATTTTCTATTTCAGGTCTTCTGGAAGCATCAGAGTTCATTTCAGTCTGATTTATAACATATTAAAAAACTCCTCACAGGAGCTTTAAAAGACATATTTTAAAGGATGCTGCGTGTGGAGTCTCTAACTCGCTCTGATTGGTCAGCTCGTAACCAAGTAACAGATTTTCTTATTAAATTTCGGAGCTGTTTAATTCCTGGAGGCAGACCAGTTCATTCCAGGCATTATTCAGCGATTAGCAGTTGGTTCACAATCTTTGTGTGGGTATGTGTGACTGTGTGAGAGTGTGTGTGCATGTATGTGTGTGTGTGTGAGAGCGTGGGTGTGTAATGTTGTATGGAGCTTTAGTTCGCGGACACGCAGAGTTTATGGTGCCAAGTATTTCCCTTTGTGAAGTTTTGGGAGAAAGTTGCTTTAAACGGATCGGGCAGAGTTTACAAATCTGCTCGTCCATTGATGCATCGTTTTTGAATCCTTTGAGTCCAAACTTTCGATCTGCACTCTGCATTCATGATACCCAAACTCCCACAGCGCCGAGAGCGGATGAAATGAGGAGAGAGAGAGAACAGCGCTTTAGGGAGGAGGACATCTTCTCCAGAACATGAAGGATGGAGAGGAGAAGAGAGGAGAAGAGAGAGAGAGAGAGAGAGCTTATGTACACGCTCATCACAGACCGAGGAGTGGGAAGAGTTTTTGGTTCTCTGGCTGAGGAGATCTGAGTCTGATATCTGGCCTCTTCCTGTCAGAGCGGTGACGTGAGTGAGAGGAGAGGATGCAAACGTCTGGACCGACGTGGAGGAAGAGGATGCAGGAGACACACCTGTATGTGATGAAGAGAGTGCAGCGTGGAGGCAGCCTTCTGCCGCAGTTATCACCTGCCACACCTGCTCAGCCCACTACATTTCCACTCCCCTTCATTTACCTGAACCACACTCTCCTTATTAAGCCAACACAAATCACCTGTTTCTCATTACCTGCTGACAGTATTTAAGTCCCAGTTTCAGCTCACTCAGTGCCAGATTGTTCTCTCTGCAAATGCAAGACTCTCCAGCACTTTTCCTCAGACTGATCTCCCGGTTTCGACCCTGCCTGTCCCCGACCTTCCTACCTCAGCCTTCTGTCCCCGACCAAGAGACTTGCCTGCTCCTCTTCTGTTTCCAGCCTGATCCTCCACACAGCGAAACCAGCTTCAAGACTGTTACCTGCTGTTTCCTCCGGGCTCCAGTGTGCTGCTTTTGGGTTCACCCTCACACCCGTAACACCTGCAGTGTGTGTGTGTGTGTGTCCTTGAGTGTGTGTGTGTGAGGGAGAGAATTTGTCCGAGATAATCGTCTCTGAGAGAGGAACATTAACCTGCTCGGCTCTACCTGCGCTGCTTGTTTGGAGTAAATTACTAGTTGGAGCGTTACTCATCAAACACTTTCTCCTCGCCCACCGGCGTGCACGCTCTGAATCCACAGACTCCACCGGCAGAGATCAAAGTATCTGATGTTTTCATCCTCTTTGGATTTTTGAAAATTGATGGACGTGTTGCACCGAGTTTATTTGGATGCACGATTCCACCTCCAGCTCTTCTCTGCAGAAACTCTAGAAACTGTTGAGAGTCTTTGTGGGAGGCGGTTCAGCTCGGTGGGCGGAGCAGGCGTCACCGGGTCTCATTCACCTGGAACGAAGTTTTTAAGAAGATTCTGACACTCACTTAAGTTTTCTTATCTTTTAGGTGTGGA
The DNA here is from genome assembly GCF_009762535.1 of Notolabrus celidotus. Taxonomy (NCBI): domain Eukaryota; kingdom Metazoa; phylum Chordata; class Actinopteri; order Labriformes; family Labridae; genus Notolabrus; species Notolabrus celidotus. The sequence goes on from NC_048291.1 coordinate 2,921,857, forward strand.
ATCTTGATTAATATCCTCTATTCTAATAATGCATTTTCCTTAAAGCAGACATGCTGGCTTCAGCTTCTCTTTCAGAGGCTCTGCTGTTTGACACTGAGTGAGGACTCCAAGGCTTCTCTCACACACACACACACACACGCAGACACACACAGATCTACGTGTGTGAACCATCATGGAACGCACCTACAACTTATAGCAGGCGTATGCCGGACGTACTCGCCGTACTACTACGTCTACCAGCGTGCTCTCACCTTATACAAAACTTGCCTTTGACTCATGCAACGTATGTCAGGGTACTCCCCATTTTGATATACCCTGGCATACGCTGGCTAATATTTTGAAGACACCTCAGACCCTGAATCACTTTTCAGTTTCCTCTTTTCAACTTCTACATTTTGAGTTGTTGGTCAAAATTTTGCAACTTTCTGTCGTCCTGAGGTTTGAAGTTTCCTGCGTAGTGTTTTGTTTCCAACGTGTGTGTGCGGTGCAGAGAAGTCCGACTTTAATTCATGTTTTATAACATGTTGCAAAAGAAGATCTCCTCTGGTAGATTCAACCAGAGTTGTCTGAGCGGGGAGAGAGAGAGAGAGAGAGAGAGAGAGAGAGAGAGAGAGAGAGAGAGAGAGAGAGAGAGAGAGAGAGAGAGAGAGAGAGAGAGAGAGAGAGAGAGAGAGAGAGAGAGAGAGAGAGAGAGAGAGAGGCAGGCGGCATGGAACAGGAAGAGAGAGCACCTGCCTTCATTTGCATAAAACGTCCTCAAGTGTGTCCCCCTGTGAACCCCAGCAGGTCCCATGCCTGTGTGTGTGTGTGTGTGTTCATGTGTGCTGATCCGGGCCGCTCACCTCTGCCGTCAGCCAGACAGCGGTTGTAGCCCACAGGGCTGAGGTACTCGAATATAAACACCGCCATCGCTGACACCAGCAGCAGCATCACGAACATCATCACCCACACATCGGCGCTGAAGGGCTCTGAGGGCGAGAGAGGTAGAGGAGAGAGAGGGAGAGAGAGAGAGAGAGAGATGAAGGGGAGGGAGAGAGGGAGGGAGGACAGATTAGGGAGAAGAAAAGAGAGGGGCAAAGTTGTGGAAGAGACAAGGGACAGAAAGAGAGAGAGAGAGAGAGGGAGGAAAAATGAGCATGAGAGAGGGAATGAAGGGAGAGGGGGAGAGGGCAGGAGAGAGAGAGATATGCAAATGTGGAGCGGCAGATTGAGGAGAGGAAGGAAGAGTCAGAGGGATTGAGTAGGAGTGGGAAATGTAAGAGGGCAAAGAGGCAGGGAGAGAATAAATAAACAGTTAGCCGTATTATCATGCAGCTCCGTCTGAAGCTGAGTACGAACACAGGAAGCTGAGCTCTGACCACGCCGTGCGTCCACGACATCGCCGAGTTCAACTTCAGCATGAAGAGACCTCCTCACCTGTCAGGACGCTGCTGCACACGCTCACAAGGAATCTGCAATTTGTGAATTATAATTTGCAAACAGCAGATTTCAAGTAGAAATGGGCGTGGCCTATTCCATAAGATGCACCTCAATGCAACAGGAGGAGATAAAGCACTTGCCTCATTAAAGCTCAAGCTGGAAAGGGGTGTGGCCTATTCCACCTGAGGGGTTTAATGCATGCAGGTACACTGGACACAGATACGTTTAATCGATCAGATCTTTATAAGGTCTTGCAAATTTCATCTCTGCACCTCAGACAGATGAAGGTGTTTCCTTTTTTCCTGATGTGATAATAAAAGGAGCGATGCATGTGAGTAAGTTCAGACAGGTAACTCGAGCTGCACTCAAACTTTAAGCTCCACCTGCAGGACCCAGCTAAAGTTTAAGATGCTACACCTCCTCATCTCCTTAAATTTCTGTGGGTAAAATTAAATGTCCAACTTTTCTGTCGAGGAGGTAAACATTCAAGAACATGTAGATCAGGGGTGTCAAACTCATTTCAGTTCAGGGGCCATGTACAGCCGGAGTTGATCTCAAGTGGGCCGGACCAATAAAATCATAGGTTGAATTTGCGTTGATAGTTGCGATCGCGAAATCGCAACTTCCTGGAGGGACTGGATAGTATGCGACCCCAGAGGACAAATCTGAAATAGCAGTTACTCTTATTGAAAATTGCAAAATTTTCACTCTGCAAAGACATCCCAGGGGCCGGATTGGATACTCTGGAGGGCCGGTTTTGGCCCGCGGGCCGTAGGTTTGACACCCCTGCTGTAGATGATTTAAACTCTTTTTTCAGGTTCATAGATAAAATTAAGCTGTCAAACACATTCTTTAACCATGATTAATCACAATTTTTGTTTCTATATATCTATATAAATATATATTTTGGGGGCTTTTATACTTGTATCTGTATGTGCATTTATTTATATATTTATTAATTAATTAATTAATTAATTTTATATATTTATTTTGATTTATTCATGTATATTTATTTATTTATTTTTGTTTATTTTGATTTTTTAAATTTATGTTAGTATTATTTTTTGTTTGTTTTATTGTATTTATTTACATATTTATTTATTGTATCTGATTTTGTCATAGTCCATTTCATTTGTTTTGTCTTTGTTGTTCATTATTCTTGTTAAAAAAAACAAAACTCAATTAAAGCCGCAAGCAGCGATGAACGGGCCCTCGCACACCTGCAGCCGCCACCTACGCGAGCCGCCACCACATATAAACCGCCGCCTGATATTTGCCACTGCATGATGCGAAAGCAAGATCTGAGATTATATACTGGCTAAAGTGGCGCAAATGTTCCAAGTTTTGGGCAGATTGCCAAGAAAACCTCCAAACTTGACAGTAAGCCACGCCCACAATTTTTGTCTGAACATAATTATTTTAACAATAGTGTAATCGTCAATATGTCTGCTATGGAATGTGCCTTGTTTGGACTGAATCAGAGAAAAACTCTAGGAGTAGCTCTCAAAAGTATGCACCCTTATTTGGGCGTCATTCTTCACATTCAAAGCTGTATGTGCGTTTGATGCCCCACCTCAACGCATGCCACGCCCACAATTTTAGTCTGAACGGAATTCTTCGAACAGTTTTGAATCGTCAAGGTGTCTTCTATAGGTTGCCCTTGGTTTGGATTGAATCGGAGAAGTGCCTTCGGAGAAGATAATGAAAGTATGCCCCCTTATTTGGACGCCATTTTTCATGTTCAAAGCTAGGTGGCGCTCTTCCTGTTGAGTTTGGGATATGGGTGCAAGAGGCTTTTTTGTGCGTCCTGGTGCCATGAATATGTGTAAATTTTTTCAAGCATGTAGCTCCAAATAACCCCTATGGGGAGGGTTTTTTGAAAACTGTAGGGGGCGCTAGTGAGCACATTTGTTCGACTTTTTTTGCGAAACCCATAAAATGTCGCAATTTTTCCCAGGACTGATGAGTGTGTTGGATGAGGTGAGATTACGTGCATTTTAAAGTCACAAAATTCCATTTTCCGACGTTTTTTTTTTATGCCCCGCCCCAAAATCTGACACGCCCACATCTTTCGTCTGAACGGAATGCCTTTACTTTGTATTAATCGTCAATGGGTTTCTATAGAATGTGCCGAGTTTGGACTGGATCAGAGAAAAGCTCTAGGAGAAATTTGCAAAAGTATGCACCCTTGCACGGACCCATTTTGGCCCATTTTTCATGTTCAAAGCTAGGTGGCGCTCTTCCTGTTGAGTTTTGAATATGGGTGCCGCTGACTTTTTTGTGCGTCCTGATGCCATAAATATGTGTAAGATTTTTCATGCATGTAGCTCAAAAAACTCGATGCGTAGGGTGTTATTTTTACCTCTAGGGGGCGCTACAGAATTTTTTTTTGCGAGACCTATAATAACTTGCAATTTTCACCAGACCCGATGAGTGTGCAAAAATATCCGCTCTTTCATTCACGTTCAGGGGTCGAAAACTGCAATCTCCTATAATAATAACCCTTAGGGTTACAATAGGGCCTTCGCCACCAGCGGTGCTCGGGCCCTAATAAGATTACTAATTATAAAAACAAACAAACGATGTAAATCAATTCTTAGAACTTCTTGTATTCAATTTGTGAATCAAAATAATGTTTATGATCCTGACTTTTAGATTTTTCATCAAACAAAAGCGGTGAGTTCTGAAACTTGACTTACAGGAGGCGACAGCTTCAGAGAGTTCACTCTGTCAGATCCTAGTTTATTATTTTAAAGGATAACTCTGTTACAGGATCAACGGTGAAGTAGCTCTTCAGTGCTCTGCAGGCTTCTGGGATGTGGCCGCCCGCTGACAGCAGTCTGATTAGCTGCACCTGTAGCTTAGCTCGTAGCTGTTAGCTCAAACTCAAAGTACTTTGGTAAGTAAGTTTGACAGAAAGTCCAGATCACTCTGAACCTGAGTGTCTTAAAGTTAAATGTGCCGTTCAAAAGCACCCTGCTGCTATTTTATATCACGGCTGCAGAGGGAAGCAGGAAGACTCTGCGGCAGCTTAACTACGGGGCGCCAAAAGGGACAAAACAGTGATCCAAAAATGTATGAAACACCTTCATTTGGACCTTAATATCTCAAAGATTAACAAGTTACATAACAAACATTCAGGTTCAGATTCTCACCTAAGAAGGCCGAGGGTGAGACGGTGCCGTTGCTGCGAGAAACCATGACGCTGATGCCCGTCTCTATGAAGGGGACGGAGAAATCTATGACCTCTGACCTCTCCTCGTTGATGGTCAGCGAGCCGACAGCCATGTGGGCGTTTTTGGTCACCACCTGGTGGAGATAAGGAAGACAAAGAACATCCTTTACATCAACATCCAAGACTCGTACAAGTATAAGTGGAGTGTCTGACAACTTCCAGACTTTCGCTTTCCATCGTGAACATAAGGTGCATTTCAACCAAGAGTCCCGGGGTCTTTTAGCCCCAAGAACTACCTTCACCCTGAACTAAAAGGTTCCTGTGCCCCCATTGTTGTCTGTGTTGAAGTCCCGGGTAGATTGTGTAAATCAGTCCAGTGACGTATGAAGGAAAGAAAGTAAATGCACTACACCACCAGACCAGTAGAGGGCAGTAACACAAAGAGGAATGCCATTCATCACAGATGACACCATAGAAGCAGACGGACAGGCAGGTATCATTATGAGCAACACAACAGTTAGCCTGTTAGCATGAAGAGACTCAGCTGGTGCTGTTTTAGATGGTGCTATATTTCATCACAGATGGATTCACTGAATCAACACGTGAGAGGAGATAAGCGCGAGTAGCAAAGACGTTTCAACACGGCTTTAAAATCCTTTTGAACTCAAAAAGCTGTGGCAGAGATCGGCCGGTGTTTTGGTTTAAACAGCGACCCTGTTAACTGGAGACTCTCAGCCGGATGCATCCCTCATAAACGTCTTTAGACCATCATTAAATATCTGATGAGGATATTTTGAAATCTTAATAAAAACTAAACTAGTTTGCATTCCCAGGAACTCCCTCTGTGTTTCAACAGCTGTGTAAACTCCACAAACACTGACACGTTCAGCTGAAGGTCTCCAGTTTACAGGGTCGCTTTTAAAACCGGAACACCGGGAGGAGAGACGCATTCACGGTGGGCTGAGAGAAGACTACTGTTACAAGCTGCTAAATCAAGAGAATCACAGCTTCTTCTTTTGAAAAGTACACACACATACAAAAAAGATAGAACAAATAAAAACTAATGAAAGAAAGAGAAATCAAGAGAATCACAGATGAAAAAAACAATGAAAGGGAATGGTTTTTGGAAAAAATTGACAAAAAAAATTGACAAAAAAATTTCCCCCAAAAAAATTTTGACAAAAGAAAATTTGAAAAAAAAATTGAAAAAAAATTTTTTGAAAAAGTTTTTTTTGAAAAAAAAATTGAATTTTTTTTTTTTTTGAAAAATTTAAATTTTGAAGAAAGAATGTTGAAAAAAAAATTAGAAAAAATTTGGCAAAAACAAAATGAAAAAAAAAAAAATTTGGCAAAAAAGTTGACCTGGAGAATCACAGCTTCTTCTTTTGAAAAGTACACACACATACAAAAAAGATAGAACAAATAAAAACTAATGAAAGAAAGAGAAATCAAGAGAATCACAGATGTGTGTGATGTTATTGTGGACGGAGGGAGGAATAAAAACACTGAGGTTAATCTACCAATCAGACACGTTCAGCATTGCAGGCCCCGCCCCCTGAAAGTCCCGGGGCTTTTTGAAAAGTACTTTAGACCCTGGGTCCACCGGTTAAAAAACCTTTAAAGTCAAAGCAAAATGGCCGCTGTGTGAATGTTATGAAGTGGAGGCAAAGATAGAGAAAGGGGGGCGACACGGCGCTCAGAGTGGATGCATGTGATCCTCGTCAGGGGACAGAGACAGAAAGAGGGAGAGAGAAAGTGGGTTACCACAGTGGGTCATGGCTGCTTGAAATAGCCGCCCCAATGCCTCTCCTTCCTCTACCTGCCCCCCCCCTCCTCCCCTCCCTCCCCCCCCTCCTCTACCTCTGCACAGGTAATATATTTAGCCCCAAATGTTCAGAGCCCTACAGCAGCGGGATAAAGTGGGACGAGACTGTCTCACTAAGTTAATAAGGGATGTGTGATGACTGTGTGAGTCAAAGCTCTGGTACGTGCTTCAGTGTTAGCGTGTGTGTGTGTGTGTGCATGTGTGTGTATGTGCATGAGTCATAAAGGGAGAAAGACAGAAAACTAGAGACCTTTGTTCTCCACCTGTGAAGTGGACCTTTACAGGCAGGGAGAGTATGAAACATCTACTCTGCACACTATCTGCAGTTTCCAAAGTGTTCCTGGTGTGTGTCTGCGTGTGCATCCCTAACTTTTCAGCCTTGTTTGTTCTGTCAGTATGTAAGTGCATGTTCACTTCTGTGTGTTTCTGTGTGTGTGTGTGTGTGTGTGTGCAGGAGTCCTAAATGTGAGAAATGTCTCCCGGGGAGGAGAGAGAGAAAGAGCGAGTCCATCCAGCAGTGTACTCACTTCCTCTCTCCTCGTTCGCTCTCTCCATCTCCCTCCTACGACTTGTTCTCTCCGTGTTATGAAAGTGACCCATGTGGGTGTTATTGAGAATGAGTGAGCAAGGATCTGGGCTTGTGTGTGTGTGTGTGCGTCTCAGCCTGTATGTGTGTCTTTATGTGACTGCGAGTGAGGGCCAAACTCATGTAATCAAGTGGATTGCCTCTAATATCTCAGATTAGGGCGATTAGAGGCGGTGCGAGTCAATGCAGCCCATGAAATGTGACACTGAAGGACAGAATCCAGTTAGGACGGACAGTAGGCCGCCTCCGGAGCGTTCCTTCCCTCCTCCCTTTTCGATCTATTGTCTCTCCGAGCCGTGGCAAATTGTGTAACGGCCCTGAGTGATGTCGATGAGTGTTCAGGAGCGTTTCCAGGCACGTCCGAGAGCCACAGTCCAGATTCCTGTCCATTAACAGTGTGAGATATAAAGTAGATTTGGCCTCGCTCCAGCAGAGGGGGGAGGGCGTGAGGGGGGAGGACAGGCTTTGCTTTTTGTCACATACAGCAGATACGGCAGATTTACGGGAGGAGAGAGTGTCCTCGGTGTTAACACATGGAGGAAAGTCTGGATCTCTTCCAGATGTTCTCTAATAAAACAAATCATTATCATCGCACCGCTTCAGATCGATCAGCGGCGGAGAGACAATAGGTGATAAAAACCTTTAAGGGGGATAATGATTCAAGATAGAAACGACATGTTGGATTAGCAATCAGAGCAAATCAGCTCAGAGTTAAAGCCTGCGCTACTGAAGCAAGCGACAGGTATTAAAGCGCTTCACTAGAGGCAACCTCCAGACATGAGAAGTGAAGCTGATGCAGAAGTGTTAGAAACTGAAGTTCCATTAGCGTCCACTAGAGGCTGGCTGCAGAAAGCACCAGAAACCACATACACACCCATTCTACACAAGTGTTGATCTTTACAGCAGAAATAAACATGTTTACAGCCTGGTTCAAAATACAGTTCAGGTCTCCATCAACACAGACAGTATGAGGGGTGAATATATTTATGACTGTGTAGTTTTGAAGATATTAAAGGTGACATATCATGCAACATGGACTTTTTAATGGTTCTCTACCTGAAATCTGTGTCCCTGTCTACAAACCCCCTGAAAAGTAAAAGAATCCATTCTGCCCCTGTTCTGATTTCTCCACCTTTCTGTAAATGTGTGTGAAACCAGCCGTTTCAGTTTTCAGTGTTTTTCATACGTCACAACGCCATCCGGTCTGTAACAGGAAGTCAGAGCTCGGAGCTTGTTCAGCCCATAGACTGTATAAAATACAACTCAACCCCTCCTCCGTTTTTCATTCCCTGCACACATGTGTGCTAACAAGGAGCTTAGGAGGGAGGCATGCTAGTTGGAGGCTGTCTTAATAAACACAAAGGTCGCTTTGACTCCCCACGTCTGCAGATTTGAAGATCTAGTGGATGATTTTTAGTTTGCATGGAAAAGTGCTAGCGCTAGTTAGCATAGCCACATAGCTACATGTTGGTAGCTGTGTACCAAGACACACGTCGACATGCTGACAAATAAAACAACAAGAAACACTAAATCTGTGACCAATGGTTCAGAAAGGTCCTGCTGCAGGCGCCTCACCATCAGGATCAGATTCTGGATCAGATTCAGAGGGTTGAAGTAACGTGATCTCTGAGCAGTTGTGTATATTCAGCCAACATGTAAACATTAGATCAACGTGCTGGACAGCCGAGGCCACACCCACTTCCTAAGGGGGCGTGGTCAGAGAGAAAACAGCCTGTTCTGAGCAGGGCTGAAGAAAAGGGTTTTTCAGGCAGACCAGAATCTGATTTCAAAGTGTTTTTTTGAGCATAAACTTTAAAGACATGTTTTGGGGACCTCTTAGACCAATATATGTTGATGAAAAAAGCGTGATATGTCACCTTTAAGATTTTGACACGCGGGCACACTGTCGCTGTTAGCAGACCTGCCACAACTCCACCTCTTTGCCTCATGCTACATTGACCAAAGCTAGGTTTAGTCAGCATTTCCAATATGCTCACAACCGACGATGGACTACAAAACTCAGCTTCAGAAACAAATGGGTGACGTCATGGCGACTACATCCATATTATAGTCTATGGTCCCTCCTTAGCTAGCATTAGCTCAGAAAAAGTAAAACATGTTAGGGACATCGGGTCATTTTTTAAGTCAGAACAACATATTTGCTAATCCATGAGCTACCAAGAGATTTATTGTCAGCATTTAGCAACCAATCCAATTCCTTATCAATTCTACAAACAATTCCTGAGTATTTTTTTGAGGGGGAAAAAAGTAGTTCTCCACAGTCTTCTGCACCAACTTTGAATTTGGAGAGGAAAACCGCTTTTCCTCCGGGGGTCATCGCAGAGTATTTTACCCGCTTTTGGTGCCTCATTTTCAGCCGTGTGGGTCTGGACATGGCCCCTGGAGCCTGGAGGACAAGACTTTGAATTTGGAGAGGAAAACAGCTTTTCCTCCGGGGGTCATCACAGAGGTATTTTACCCACTTTTGGTGCCTCATTTTCAGCCGTGTGGGTCTGGACATGGCTCCTGGAGCCTGGAGGACAAGACTTTGAATTTGGAGAGGAAAACAGCTTTTTCTCCGGGGGTCATCACAGAGGTATTTTACCCACTTTTGGTGCCTCATTTTCAGCCATGTGGGTCCGGAGGTGGCCCCTGGAGCCTGGAGGACAAGACTTTGAATTTGGAGAGGAAAAACGCTTTTCCTCAAGGGGTCATTGCAGAGTATTTTACCCGCTTTTGGTGCCTCATTTTCAGCCATGTGGGTCCGGACGTGGCCCCTTGAGCCCTAGAGGAGGTGTGACGTGACGTGACGATAACATTTGTTCAACATAATAAAGTAACATTAGCAACATAAGTTCTCAGCTAATACTGTAGGGAGCTAGGGAGGGGCTAAATGCTAACTTTATCTGATGTTAGCTAATCGGCTGTCAGATATGTTTTTAATTTTAAATAAGGCTCCATCTCTTTCCAGATTTCGACCATCTGTCTCTGTGGAGAAGTGGAATGACCACAGTTTGTCAGATGACTAGAACATAACCGTAAGACATGATATCAATATGTGAGTTTGCAGTCCTGAGTGTAAAGCCTGGAACACGTTAGCCTGACGTTATGATAGCATTTTGGGACACAGAGTCTGTATGGAGGTCCGTTTGTGTCCTTGTGTTTAAATCCACACGTCTCTTCCTCTCTGGGATCTCTCATGCAGATCTGTCCCTCGTCTGCATGTGCGTCTGTCGCTGTGTGAGGGAGAGGAGCAGTGATGAACTCCCCCTCTCTCTCACTCTCCCCTAATGACCGTCCATCTGTGGGGGTGAGGAGGAGGCTGCACATTATGGCACTTTGAGTCAGGGCGCTATAGTTTATTACAGGTGAGCCTCTCAGCTCAGTGCCCACTAAAGACCCTGACTGGCAGACTGGCGGGAGGACTTAAATGGCTTTATGTAAGAGATTAAACGGGTCAGTTTTCATGGAAATGAGATGGCAGAAGTTTTACAGCAGGAGGAAGGAGACGCGTCATCTCGCCGGGGACTCGTGAAGGTCCTTCAAAACTTCAGCGAGGGACGGAGCGTGCGTTCGACCTGTGACCTTTGGGACCGCCATCGATTTCCTTCATTAACAAACCTCCAAAGTCAGAAAGCACCACTCGCTCTCCTGGGCTGAGGTATGAGGAGTGACATCGACCTCACCTGGGGAACAACGTCCATCAGGGAAGGTTTACAACCCGAAGAGAATCGATGCCGCTAACTGAATCTGTGCACCGATGGGTGAAGTGCTTAACCCATCTGACATAAGAGTGAGGCCTGAGGAGCCTGAGGGGCCTTTAGGGGGCGCGGGGCTGACCCAGAAAGGAACGCTCATAACTCAAGGTATGAAAAAACCCTTCAGAGGAGAGATGGACGCTTCAGGCGGCTCCTATAGAAGATAGAACACAGGTGTGAACACGGACTGGAGACACACGTGTGTCTGCTCCTCCAAGTCACTGCAGCTCTCTTAATGCTGCAGATTCTGCAGGTGCATCCTTTTAAAGATTCTGATTTGATCTTTTTTATGCATTTATTGTTCAGAAGAGAAGGAAACGTGGAGGAGAGAGCGAGGGATGACACACAGCAAAGGGACCCAGGTTGGATTTGGACCTGGGCTTCTCACTCTTTTACTAGTTAGTTCGCACCAGACTACATGCTGAGATGCTTTTAGTGTATGAACCAGGAAGGCCTCTCAGATCCTCCAGCTCCTCTCTTTTAGCCGTTCCTCAGAGGAGAACAGAAACACTTGGTGATGCTGCTTTCATACACGACGCTCTGAGACGATGGAGGATCTGAAGATAGTGAGACTTTTAAACGTAAAATAAAACGTATTTATTCAGTCTGGCTTTATGTAGAGTTTTATAATTTTACTTAAAGGTGACATATCATGCAAAATTGACTTTTTAATGGTTCTTTACCTGAAATCTGTGTCCCTGTCTACAAACCCCCTGAAAAGTCAAAGACTCCATTCTGCCCCTGTTCTGATTTCTCCACCTTTCTGTAAATGTGTGCTGAAACCAGCCGTTTCAGTTTTCAGTGTTTTCATACGTCACAACGCCATCCGGTCTGTAACAGGAAGTCAGAGCTCGGAGCTTGTTCAGCCCATAGACTGTATAAAATACAACTCAACCCCTCCTCCGTTTTTCATTCCCTGCACACATGTGTGCTAACAAGGAGCTTAGGAGGGAGGCATGCTGGTTGTAGGCTGTCTTAATAAACACAAAGGTCGCTTTGACTCCCCACGTCTGCAGATTTGAAGATCTAGTGGATGATTTTTATTTGTCATGGATAAGTGCTAGCGCTAATTGGCATAGCCACATATCTACATGTTCATAGCTGTAGCTGTAGCTGCGTACCAAGACACACGTCGACATACTGACAAATAAAACAACAAGAAACACTAAATCTGTGACCAATCCTTCATAAAAGGTCCCGCTGCCTTTCTGGCAGAGGTCGGTTTGACTCCCCACGTCTGCAGATTTGAAGATCTAGTGGGTGATTTTTATTTATCATGGATAAGTGCTAGCGCTAGTTAGCATAGCCACATAGCTACATGTTGGTAGCTGTGTACCAAGACACACGTCGACATACTGACAAATAAAACAACAAGAAACACTAAATCTATGACCAATCCTTCAGAAAGGTCCTGCTGCAGGCGCCTCTCCGTCAGGATCAGATTCTGGATCAGATTCAGAGGGTTGAAGTAACGCGGGTCTGTGAGCAGCCGTGTATATTCAGCCAACATGTAAACATTAGATCAACGTGCTGGAGAGCCGAGGCCACACCCACTTCCTGAGGGGGCGTGGTCAGAGAGAAAACAGCCTGTTCTGAGCAGGGCTGAAGAAGAGGGTTTTTCAGGCAGACCAAAATCTGATTTCAAAGTGTTTTTTTGAGCATAAACTTTAAAGACATGTTTTGGGGACCTCTTAGACCAATATATGTTGATGAAAATGTGTCACCTTTAATTACTTTTACTACTATATTGATTTAAATGTTACTTTATTATTTTATCATTTTTTACTGTTTATCTTATTTTATTCTTATTTATTTATTATAATTTATCAACTTTTTTTAATGTATTTCTAACCTTAATTTTATTCTCAATTGTTATCCTTACCTATTTTAAATGTACTTATCTTAACTATTTATATTCTTAATATTAATTTGATGCTTTAACTTATTTTAATTACACATATTTGATTGTTGTTGGTGTGCATTAGTCTCTATTTTAAAATCCATTTTTGTTTTATAATATGTCTTATTATTTTATTTCTGCTTCTTGTTTTCAGTCGCTGTAAAGCTCTTTGAATTGCATTTGATTTGTATGAAAGGTGCTGTATAAATAAAGCTTGATGGATTGAACTGCAATTCAACCACTGAGCTGAACCTGCATCCTTAGTCTTTGCAGGTTTATCAAAACATGACTATAACCAGAATCACTGAGTTCATGTTAAATGTGTGAAATATCTTCTGCTGCTGAGTGCTGTGCAGTTTGTATTTGTGCAGACACTCCTAACCTACAGTCAGGCTGCAAGGCTGATTATTTATAAGCACAATACTTTCATCCTTGCAGAGGTTAGAACTCAAAATGAAGAGTTGAACAAATAGAAATATCTGAAACTTTCTAGGATTAAAAACATCATTGTTGTGTAAAAGTTGTATCAGTAAGTGAAGTTGAAACTGCGGTCACATTTTTATAAAGTGAAATCTTTTTAGCATTTCAAGAATTTTCTCTGCAAATGTTTTTTTGCATAATGTGAAATATTTTTGTGTTAGGTTACATTTTTTTGAATTTCCTGTAATGTTTTTAAGAAACCCAGACGCCTGAGCAAAGAGGTTAAATATTTTCTGAAAATCAGAAACTTTTTCTTACATTTATAAAAATAATCAGTCTGAAAAAACATTTCTTTAAAAAATGGTTTTGTTCATTGATTTCAGAGATTTTTTTTTCTTTTCTGTTTTGTGATTTTTGGTTGTTTAGTGCAAAATATTTTTGCATTTTATTAAATTTTTCCATTTAATATTTTGCACAATGTTCAACATTTTAATGCTAAGTTACATTTTTTTTGCATTATATGTAATGTTTCATGAAACAGAAACTTTTAGCAAAGAGGTTAAATATTTTCAGAATTTTGGTTAAAAAAATAATTCTGCATTTTAAGAAATATTTCTTCAACATTTTGAAATTGTTTTTTTTTAACATCTTTATTATGATTTGTATTTTGCATTGTGTCAACATTTCTTGGCGTGAAGTGAAATATTTCTTGCATTTCTTGTAATATTCCATCAAAAAACACTTTTAGAAAAGAGGTTTAATATTATCTGAACAGAAAAAAAATCGTCTTCATTCTAAAAAAATTTCAGCAACTTTTTTTGCATTTTGAGAATTTCTTTTAGTTTTCTGTTTTATGATTTTTTGTTTTGTGTGAAATATTTTTGCATTTCTTTAAATTTTTTGCTAAATATTTTCATGAAACAAAAGAACTTTTAGCAAAAAGAACAAATATTTTCTGAAAATCCAAAATATTTTGTTCCATTTAGTTTTTTTGTTTTTAGTGAAATATTTTGAATTTTGTTAAAAAAAATCTGAATTCATAGAACAATCTTTTTGAACATTTTTGAACAAATTTAAATTTAAATTATTTTTGTATGTAATGAAATATTTTGCATGGTGTGAAATATTTTTAGCATTAGGTGAAATGTTTTTTTGTATTTCCTGTAATATTCCATGAAACAAACACTTTTAGAAAAAAGGTTTAATATTATCTGAAAAGAAAAATTGTTTTTTTCCTCCTTTTCATATATTTTTTTTGTTTTGTGGAATGTTTTCAGTTTTGTTAAAAAAAATAGTTATACATTTTAGGAAATATTTTTTGAACATTTTAAAATTGTTTTTCCTTTTTTTTTTTTGCATTTCCTGTAATATTCCATAAAAAAACACTTTTAGAAAAGAGATTTAATATTATCTGAACAAAAAAAAAAATCGTCTTTTTTCTAAAAAAAATTTCAGCATTTTTTTGGGATTTTGAGAATTTCTTTTAGTTTTCTGTTTTGTGATTTTTTGTTGAATTGTGTAAAATATTTTTGCATTTCATTAAAAAAAAGTCTGCTAAATATTTTGCACCATGTTCAACATTTTAACGTTCAGTTAAATATTTTTTACATTACATGTAATGTTTCATGAAACATCAAAACTTTTAGCAAAGAGGTTTAATATTTTCAGAAAACCCAAAATATTTTGTTCCATTTAGTTATTTTGTTTTTAGTGAAATATTTTGAATTTTGTTAAAAAAAAATCTGAATTCCAACAACAACTTTTTTGAACATTTTTGAACAATTTTAAATCTAGATTATTTTTGTATGTAAAGAAATATTTTGCATCGTGTCAAATATTTTTAGCATTAGGTGAAATGTTTTTTTTGCATTTCCTGTAATATTCCATGAAACATATAAACACTTTTAGAACATAGGTTTAATATTTTATGATTGTTTTTTGTCTTTATTATAATTTTCTTGTTTTGTGGAATGTTTGGAGTTTTGTTAAAAAAAAATCAGCATTTTAAGAAATCTTTTTTGAACATTTTTAACATTTTAAATTTTTTTTTAAATATCTTTATTGGTAGTAGTATTTTGCATTGTGTCAAAAAAAAAATTTTTTTTTGCATTTCCTGTAATATTCCATGAAAAAAACACTTTTAGAAAAGAGGTTAAATTCTTTCTGAAAATAAAAAACGTTTTCCTCCTTTTTATAATTTTTGGTTTTGAGAATTTCAAGAAATATTGATTTAGTTTTTCTTTCTTGTGAAATATGTTGTTTTCTAAAATATTTTTGTGTGTTTTTTAAATGTTTTTCTGGATTGTGTTTAATATTTCCTGGAACACAAACTTTTAGCTGTTTTCATCCTTTTTTATAATTTTCTTCAGTGAAATCTTGCATTTTGAGAAATACTTTTTTTTTGTGAAACACTTTTGATTTTCTAAACATTTTTTGAATTTCAGGAAATATTTTTGTGTTGCTGTTACAGATGGAGGTAGTCTGAGACCTCCAGGTAAAATATTGATATTGACCTTCAGGGCAGCTGCACTGTCACAAGAGTTACAAACATTAACCTACAATATAATCTGCAAATCTACCAGCCGCTGTGTCTCCACAGCAGCTTTTACAGGGTGGACATTTATATAACTGGAGGATGATGATGCAAACTGTAATCTAGGGTGTCACCTTCTTTTGCAAAAGACTATCATGGACTCCAATTTCACTGTTACGCCGACGACACCCAACTCTACCTTTCCACCAAAACAATCAGCGCTGCCACTGTTTCCACCCTCACCACCTGCCTATCTGCAATAAAATCATGGATGACCACCAATTTTCTAAAACTCAATAGTAACAAATCTGAGATCATCATCATCATCGGCCCCAAATCCCTCCTCCCCTCCGCCCAGGACTTCAAGCTCTCCATAGATGGTCACTCAGTCACCCCCTCCCCTCAGATCAAGAACCTTGGCGTCATCTTCGATCAGACTCTCTCCTTCCAACCCCACATCCGTCACATCACCAAAACTGCCTTCTTTCACCTCCGCAACATCGCCCGCCTCCGTCCCACTCTCTCCAAATCCGCTGCTGAAACCCTAATTCATGCTTTTATATCCTCACGACTCGACTACTGTAACAGCCTCCTGTATGGTCTTCCCTCCTCCCATCTACAAAAACTACAATACGTACAGAACTCTGCTGCCCGGCTACTCACCCACTCCCGCTCCAGAGACCACATCACCCCTGTCCTTCAACAGCTCCACTGGCTCCCCGTAATACAGCGCATCCATTTCAAGATCCTGCTCACCACGTACAAATCCCTCAATAACCTGGCCCCCCCATACCTCACTGACCTTCTCCAGTACTACCACCCCTGTCCTTCAACAGCTCCACTGGCTCCCCGTAAAACAGCGCATCCATTTCAAGATCCTGCTCACCACGTACAAATCCCTCAATAACCTGGCCCCCCCATACCTCACTGACCTTCTCCAGTACTACCACCCCTCCCGCCGTCTCCGATCCTCTGACTCCAACCTCCTCACTCCCATCACTAAATCCAAGCACTGTACCTTGGGGGACCGGGCCTTTGCCATAGCCGCCCCCCACCCTCTGGAACTCTCTCCCCCCTACTGCTCAGCTCCAATCTGCAATGATGAAATGTTCAAACCAAGCCAGAAACCTTGGTGTAGTCATAGACTCAGACCTTAATTTCAGCAGCCACATTAAGAGAATTACAAAGTCAGCCTACTATCACCTTAAGAATATATCAAGGATTAAAGGACTCATGTCTCAGCAGGATGCAGAAAAACTCCTCCATGCATCTATCTTTAGCAGACTAGACTACTGTAACGGGGTCTTTACAGGACTCCCTAAAAAGTCCATCAGACGGCTGCAGCTCATACAGAATGCTGCTGCTCGAGTCCTAACAAGGACCAACAAAGTAGACCACATCACTCCAGTTCTTAGATCTCTACACTGGCTTCCTGTCTGTCAGAGAATAGACTTTAAAATCCTGCTGATGGTTTATAAAGACCTGAATGGTTTAGGCCCAAAATACATTGCTGATCTGCTGCTACTTTATGAACCACATCGACCTCTGAGGTCATCAGGTACTGGTCTGCTTTCAGTCCCTAGAGTCAGAAGGAAACATGGTGAAGCAGCGTTTAGTCATTATGCACCACATATCTGGAACACACTCCCTGAAAGCTGCAGGTCTGCTCCAACTCTCACCTCTTTTAAATCAAAGATTAAGACTTTTTTATTTACCTCTGCCTTCCTATCTTAGATTATTTTAACCCACTTTAAATTAAAATTTTAATGTAATTTTTAATATATTTCTAATTTTCCTTTTCTTTTCTGTTTTATCATATTTGTCATTTTAATTATGTTCTTTTATGCTTGTCTGAATGTCTCCAATGATTTTAATGTTTTAATGTAAAGCACATTGAGTTGCCCTCGTGTATGAAATGCTCTATACAAATAAAGCTGCCTTGCCTTGCCTTGCCTTGCCTTGCCTTGCCTTGCCTTGCCTTGCCTTGCCTTGCCTTGCCTTGCCTTGCCTTGCCTTGCCTTGCCTTGCCTTGCCTTGCCTTGCCTTGCCTTGCCTTGCCTTGCCTTGCCTTGCCTTGCCTTGCCTTGCCTTGCCTTGCCTTGCCTTCTGACTCACTTCATTCATTTAAGAAACAGTTAAAAACTTACCTTTTCAAACAGGCATTCCCCTCACATTCATTATTCCACCTCTTCCCTTGTCGTCTGCTTGTCTTGTATGTCTTTATTTGTATTTATTTATTTATTTGTAAAGCGTCTCTGAGTTATTTAAAAGCGCTATATAAAACTTAGGTATTATTATTATTATTAACCAGAAGCCTCTCCTCACCTCTCCCACCATGCCGTTCCAGGTCCCGTTGATCTTCTTGCCGTGCTTGCCGTTGGTGACCAGGTAAAGGTCGTAGGTGAACTTGACCTGCTTGGCGATCTTCTTCAGGATGTCGATGCAGAAACCTTTGCAGCAGCGCTTGATGTAGATCCCGGAGTCCTTGGTTTGGTTCCTGCGTTGGAAAGATAAACAGATCATTACTCCATCAGACGTGTGAGCCGGAGAGACGTGTGGCAGGAAAAGTTCACTGTAACGCTGATTTGCTATCTGGCACTGTCACTCTCGCACAGACGAAGTGTGGAGGGATTCGACCTCCGGCTCTGCACAGCTGCCGCAGGAAATTAACATCATTCACAAAAAGAAAAAATCACACTTTCAGCAGTCGCCAGGTTTCCCTCTTCGTCTCTGCTCTGGTCACTCTGGCTGAAGAAAGAAAGAAAAAAAAGACCCTTTCCTGTTTCTAAGTTCATCCAACAACCCTCTGAAAACGGACATGCATTCTCATCCTGGATTCTCACACATTTCACCTCAGGCTCTGACACTGATTGGTTGAATCTGAGCTTTGAGTCTCACAGAGTTTTGATCTGTTTCCGGCAGGGCACCGTGTTCCTCATGCAGGTCCCGCTCAGAGGGTCCACGTCTTCCACGATGACGAACGGAGCCTCCTCCAGCGTCACGATGGACAGGTGGTCGTCCTCTCTGGTCGCCGCCCCTCCGTACAGTTCGTAGCGAGGCCACACGTGGTACTTCATGGACAGGGAGCCGTTCTCCCATTTACCCACCTGCAGAGACGCAGACACAGACGCAGACACGACAAGGAGGTCAATTCAGACGCCATGAAGCACTGAGAGGGAACATGCTTAAACATCTGATGAAATCCACAACAGCAGTTCACACACACACAACTCACATACAGAGAGTTTGAGGTACTCATCCACAGCAAGTGTATCAACCACAGAGATCTCAGTTAGCTCCGCCCCTTTGTGGAGACACCAGGAAGAGAACTTTTTAAAGTTATATTTTTGGCCTTTTTGTCTTTATTGATAGGACGGCTGAAGACAGACAGGAAATATGAGGAGTAGAGAGAGAGGGAAGACATGCAGGAAATGGTCGACCAGCTGGGAATCGAAACCGGCGACCCCTGCAACGAGGACTATAGCATCTGTACGTGGGGCGCTTAGACCGCTAGGCCACCAGCGCCCCCTCGTTTAGATCTTTTAACGTTGGTTTAAGTGTGCACTCTTTGTAGATATGTTTTAGTGCTTTACTTTGATGTCAGAGAGCCTCTTGGTTTTGCAGACGCATGCATGTTCCTCTGCGTTCAGGTCTGCAGCTTTAAAGAGACCAAAACACAACCAAACTAAAGACTGACGGCCAAATTCCACCAGATCCGTCTCTGATCCGTCACAGCATCAGATCTGATCGGTTTCTATTCTAGTCAATGTGTTAACTTCCACTGGATCCGCTCCGTTGCGTTCCGGCTGCGTCTCTGATCCGGCAGGTCGGAGTCCTCCGGATCGGATACACAAGACTTGAGGAAGAGGATGCCGGAGCACGACGCATCAATCTCAACAGAGCAGATGGAGCGGGACAGGAAGTCAGGTTTCACCAAAACAAAATGGGTTAATTTTCAGAATAAAACACTCTGTGTTATCACCAGATCGTATTTCACTTAACTACAACAACAAACCAAAGTCATGATGAGCGGAGCCAGACCTGGAGTCAACAGGTCAGAGGTTTTAAGAGGACCAGAAAGACAACATGGATGAGGAGAGGAGGAGGAGGAGGATCCTTGATTCAGTGATTACAGAAGGGGAAACCTCGGTCACATGACTACAGAAGAAGAGGCTTTTTGAAGCCTGACAAAAGTGGTCGCCATATTTGAATGCTGACCCAACCCAATAATTACACTCACAATTTATTTGAATAAAGAAAAGAACCATTCAGACGTCTACTGTTTCTGTTCCGGGCTGTAAACATTTTAAATTCTGCTGTTAAGTTGGGCATTTTAACATTGGTGTTGATGGGGATTCTCTTGCTTTCAGAGACACCCTTAAGTGGACACTCGAGGAACTGCAGTTTTTTACACTTCACTTCAACAGGTCAGAGGTTTTCAGAGGACCAGAAAGACAACATGGATGAGGAGAGGAGGAGGAGGAGAATCCTTGATTCAGGGATTACCACGGGGAAGTTAGCTACAATAAATACACCGAAAACTCTGACTTTAAAATTCAAAAACAACATTTTGTCTTTTTGTGTTTTTTGCAACATTCAGACTGACACTGTCACTCAATGCTTTCAGTGCTACGTGCTTTCTGCCCACTAGAGGGGTGTGACCTCCTCCGTTTTTCATTCCCTGCACACGTGTGTGCTAACAAGGAGCTTAGGAGGGAGGCATGCTAGTTGTAGGCTGTCTTAATAAACACAAAGGTCGGTTTGACTCCCCACGTCTGCAGATTTGAAGATCTAGTGGATGATTTTTAGTTTGCATGGAAAAGTGCTAGTGCTAGTTAGCATAGCCACATAGCTACATGTTGGTAGCTGTGTACCAAGACACACGTCGACATGCTGACAAATAAAACAACAAGAAACACTAAATCTGTGACCAATGGTTCAGAAAGGTCCTGCTGCAGGCGCCTCTCCGTCAGGATCAGATTCTGGATCAGATTCAGAGGGTTGAGTGTTTTTCAGGAATGCCAAAATCTGATTTCAAAGTGTTTTTTTGAGCATAAACTTTAAAGACATGTTTTGGGGACCTCTTAGACCAATATATGTTGATGAAAAAAGCGTGATATGTCACCTTTAAGCTAGCTAGAATTACAGTTAAAGCTGCTGTTTGTAGGGATGGTGTAAAAAACTTTACTTTTTTCTGCTGTGTTTGGAGAAAAGGTCATAATACCCTTCAGTACATCAGTATGTTATTATTCCCCTTGTTCCAGTTATCACGGACCAATCAGAGCCGGACTGCAGCGGATCGGAGATGGGCCTAGACACGGATCTGGAGGAAGTCCCGTGTGAGACTCCGACAGAGATGATGACGTGACACCATTATGATCCGGAGTTCACAGAAGAAGAAGAAGAGACTCAACAGGAGAAACTTCCTCTCTACCTGGAGGGCAGCAGAGATCCAGAGTTACCTGGTGGAGCAGGTGTGTAACCTGTGAGTCCATGAACCCAGAGACCTCCTGGGCAACAACAGGACTTCAGGATCTTTCTGAATATGAGGAGACCGGCAGTTTCTTCACAGCTTTCTTCACTTTTCAGAAGTTAAATCAGAAAAGAAGCTGAATGGAGGACTGAGGATCTTCAGATGCTCTCAGACTGAGACGCACAAATATCAAAACTCACCATGTATCATCACGGACCTGAACCCCTGATCAGAGCGCTGCAGGAAGAGGAACATGCATGTGTCACGTCTGCAGAAAGAGGCTCTATGATGGCCAAGTTAAGCTCTGAACATTTTCCAAATAGAGCGCACAAAGTGTTTGAACTATCCCTTTAAGTTCACTCTCAGTAGGAAAGCTGATTCCTTTATTTATGGAGTGAGGAGGGAAAAATACAAAAATGGAGGAAGTTAGGAAAAGAGGCGAGGAAAGAGAGGACTTGGACCAAGAGTAAAGAATGAGAGCAAGGTCAACAAGAAGGACGAGCGTGGAGCGAGGGAAGTAGCAGAATTCAGATCAAGAGGAGAGCTGGGGAAGGAGGGATGAGACAGAGGAGAAGGAAGCAGGGGAAATAAAGAAGGTGTGGTGTGCATGGAGAGGTGGAGAAACAAAGGGATGGACTGAGCAGAGATAAAAGAAAGAAAGAAAGGAGCAAAGAGTCAAGCAGGACTCTGTGACGAGGGCAGAGATGGAGATGGAGCTCATTCAGATGCTAAACGCCGGCTCTCCTGCAGACGAGAATCCGGCTCAACGTCTGGAGGGCCCTCCAACCCAACAAGCGGCGTCAATTAGTCCGTTTCCTCTCCACCTATGAGAGCGGACCTGAAGGCTCTGCCTGAGCGCTCTTTTTACCTCCTCCTCTTCCTCCTCGGAGCGAGTGAGCGCCGCTGTCAGGGAGCGGGAGACGGATACGGATCATCAGATAATTGGACACGCGGTTACAGAGGAGAGGGCAGGGCAGGGAGCTGAGGCACGAGTGTGTGAAGGGAGGTTTGCACACTTGTAAAATATGCAAATGTACACACACACTTTCTGTTACACACACACACACTGAAAGCACTCCAGGGAACACAAACTTGCCAAGAATGCCTGGAGTGGACAAGCTGAGGCTGTGTATCTCTGCAGGCGTCAAAAACAAAATAGTGAGCAGGAGAAGGAGACAGAAACGGGACAGGATGAAAGAAAGACAGACAAAAGGGGGGAGGGAAGGGGTGAGAAAGGGGGTTAACGTCAGCCGGGGGGGAGTAAACCGGACTGGACACTACAGAGTCTTTACACCAACTTCAAAGCTGCAAAAAGAAGCATGGTTGTAGAAGCTTGGAGTCATTAGGATCCAGGAGAAGTGGTTCAGCTGGGAGTCAAGCCGAGAATTAAACATGAGAGAGGGAGGGAGGAGAGAGAGAGGGAGGGAGGGAGGGAGGGAGGGAGGGAGAGAGGAGAGAGAGATTCACCTTGTTCTCTGATCAGAGGACAGAATATAGATTAGAGAGGCAGAAGAAGGAGAGAAACACTGAGACGACAGGACGCAGAGACAATGGAGGGGAACACAGGTGCATGATGGGAACTCTGCAGAGGTCAGAGGTCACTCTGGCGCAGGATTGTTTCTGCCCCGCGTGAACTCACACCTTCCTTCTCCCAAACTCAATCTTACAGAGGTTTGATTCATTCCTCTGAAACTGAAGAGTCTTTAACTTTCTCTGAAGCTCACTGAGAACATGGAAGAGTTCAGAGGACGTTTGACTCACGTCCTTTAAATCATGTTTTCATATTTTCATACTTTGAACATAAATATGTTCGTTTACATCCACCTCTTACATCCACCTCTTACATCCACCTCTTCTTCCTGTTAGAGCTACTCATGTTCAGACAGCATCTGAGACTGACTCCAGCACCCGGACTTCAACACAGGCCGATTATATGTGTGATAGAAAAAGTATGAGCATGATATTCACTGAGAATGGATTGCAGCTGCAAACAGCACCATGAGTCCTGCATCGTTTCCCCTCGCCGTCTGCTCGGTCTCAACGTCTCACTCAGAGCAAACTGCTCTGATGATTTTCAAGCACCAAGACGTTCTGCAGCTCTGAGCGGTTCTCTCCAGTTCTGCACCAGAGTGGGATTAAGATGAGCTGCACAGAGCCGTGCTGTGTGCTCTCATCCTCACGGCAAAACATTCCATCCACTTTATTTATCTATCTATCTATCTATCTATCTATCTATCTATCTATCTATCTATCTATCTATCTATCTATCTATCTATCTATCTATCTATCTATCTATCTATCTATCTATCTATCTATCTATCTATTTATTCATTTATCTATTTATCTATTTATTTATTTATCTATTTATTTATTTATTTATTATCTATAACTTTATTGTTACATTTTCGTCCCTCTCTGTCAGTTTCTTTCTTTTGTTCCTCCTATTCTCTTTCTTTCTTTCTTTCTCTCTACTTTCTTACTTTCTTATTCTTTCTTTCTTTCTTTCTTTCTTTCTTCTTTCTTTCTTCTTTCTTTCTTTCTTCCTTTCTTGTAATCTTTTCTTTCTTTTCTTTCTTTCTTTCTTTTCTTTCTTTCTTCTTTCTTTCCTTTATTTGTAATCTTTTCTTTTCTTCTTTCTTTCTTTGTAATCTTTTTCTTTCTTTCTTTCTTTTCTTCTTCTTTCTCTCTTACTTTAAATGTATCCCATATTCCTTCCTTTATTTTTCTTTCCTCATTTTATACATCTTTTTTCATATCTCCTTTCTTTCTCTCTCTCTTTTTTTAAATTTATTTTATTAGTTTTTCTCTTCTTCTTATTTGTCATTTGTTTATTCTTTCTTTATTTGTCTATTTTAATTTTCATTCTGTCTCCTTTATATTTCTGTTCTTTCTTTCTTTCTTTCTTTCTTTCTTTCTTTCGCCATTATTTTTAATCTTTTCTTTATTCCTTTATTTTTTCCTTCTTTTTATACATCTTTTTCATAACTCTCCTTTTTTTTCTCCCTCTTTTTTCTTTTTTTCTCTTTTATTTTCTCCATTTTTTCCTTTTTCTTTCTTTTATTAGTTTTTCTCTCTTCTTTATTTGCCATTCATTCTCTCTTTTTATTTTACTTATTTTCTTTCATTTGTTCTTTTAAAAATGTCTTTCTGTCTCTCCTTTAGTTTTTCTTCCTTTCTTTCTTTCTTTGTAATCTTTTCTTTCTTTCTCTATTCATTCCTTTGTTTTTCCCTTTCCTTCTTTCCTTTCTTTCTTTCTTTCTTTCTTTCTTTCTTTCTTTCTTTCTTTCTTTCTTTCTTTCTTTCTTTCTTTCTTTCTCTCTTACTTTCTAAATTGTATCCCTATTTCCTTCCTTTATTTTTTCTTTTCCTTCATTTTATACATCTTTTTCATATCTCCTTTTTCTTTCTCTCTCTCTCTTTTTTTATTTATTTTATTAGTTTTTCTCTCTTCTTTATTTGTCATTCGTTTATTCTTTCTTTCATTTGTTCTATTTTAATTTTCATTCTGTCTCCTTTATATTTCTGTTCTTTCTTTCTTTCTTTCTTTCTTTCGCCATTATTTTTAATCTTTTCTTTATTACTTTATTTTTTCTTTCCTTCATTTTATATATCTTTTCCATATCTCCTTTTTCTTTCTCTTTCTTTCTTTCTTTCTTTTTTTTTCTCTCTCTTTTTTATTTTTTTCTCTTTTATTATTTTCTCCTTTTTTCCTTTTTCTTTCTTTTATTAGTTTTTCTCTCTTCTTTATTTGCCATTCATTCTCTCTTTTTATTTTACTTATTTTCTTTCATTTGTTCTTTTAAAAATGTCTTTCTGTCTCTCCTGTAGTTTTTCTTTCTTTCTTTCTTTCTTTCTTTCTTTCTTTCTTTCTTTCTTTCTTTCTTTCTTTGTAATCTTTTCTTTCTTTCTTTCTTTCTTTCTTTCTTTCTTTCTTTCTTTCTTTGTAATCTTTTCTTTCTTTCTTTCTTTCTTTCTTTCTTTCTTTCTTTCTTTCTTTGTAATCTTTTCTTTCTTTCTTTCTTTCTTTCTTTCTTTCTTTCTTTGTAATCTTTTCTTTCTTTCTCTCTTTGTAATCTTTTCTTCCTTTCTTTCTTTCTTTCTTTCTTTGTAATCTTTTCTTTCTTTCTTTCTTTCTTTGTAATCTTTTCCTTCTTTCTCTCTTCCTTCCTTTGTTTTTCCCTTTCCTTCTTTTTATATATCTTTTTTCATCTCATTTTTCTTTCTCCCTCTTTTTTATTTTTGTCTTTTATTTTTTTCTTCATTTTTCTTCTTTATTTGACATTCATTCATTCTAGCTTTTTATTTTCCCTCTTTTTATTTCATTTGTTCTTTTCTAAAATTATTTCTGTCTCTCCTTTGGTTTTTCTTTCTTTCTTTCTTATTTGTCCTTTTTTCTTCTTTTTTAATTCTTCACATTTTCTTTTCTCCTTTAACAGCTCCCTTTTTTTAAAAAACATCTTCTTTCTTTTTTATACTTTGTATTTTCATTTTGTTTTTTATTCTTTAACAGAAATAAGTGCTGAAAGATTTTTTTTTTCTCCAAGTTGATTAAATTAGCATTTTATTTTTGCATGAGAAAATTAGTTCTATGATTTTTTAATCTAATCAAAACACAAACAAAAACATGTATAAACTTAACATTTAAACTGTAGAAATACTACACGTGTTTCAGGAATAAATAAATCTCTGTGTCTGTCTAACTTTTGAATCCAGCGGTAGAAAACGAGCATGTTGAAGCTGCTGCTGCAGAGTTTGGTTAAAGTCACCTTCAGCGCTCAGATCTGATCTAATCACAGCGATCTGAAGCGCTCGGAGCTTAAACTGCTTAAAAAGTGAGAATCTGATGAGCAGAGCGAGAGATCCAGAGACAGACAGAGACTCACACACACATCACCATCAGAGGTAACTCACCGTCACCCCATCGTTTCCTTAAACTTCATTAACTCATCATCATGAGAGTTTCATGAACACACACACACACACGCTACAGGAACACACACACACACACTGTCACTCACCCGGTCCCATTGTCTGTCCTTGTTGAGCAGAATGATGACCAGCTTCGGATGCATCTGGTATCCGTCCTCGCTGAACGACAGATTCCGCCCCTCAAACGTCACATTCATCAGGTACCTGCAGAGGAGCACATTCAGGAGGGGGACAGAGGGAGAGGCTCAGTGAAGCATCCATCACCTGCTGGAGATATCACTGTCACACTTATATCATCTCTGCTTTGACCCGTCGGCCGGCTCCTGATGGTGATGTCGCCTCTGGGTGCCATTTCTGAGTTTTTACACAGCACAGGAGCGAGGTGGCCGTTTCTGCAGGTGTTTCATCAGCTGACTCTGTCCTGGGAGTTTATTCTGAGTCTCTAGTGGAGGAGTCTGAGAGGGGGTTTGTGGACAACACCTTGCTCCTCCTGCACACCTCTCTGGAGTCCACTAGAGCCCCTCAGCTGCAGACTGAGACCTCAGAGGGGCTCCACAGAACGCCACAGGAGGTGTTTTCCACCTGTGGACATTAACCTGTATCACTCCTTTACTTTCTGCAGCAGGAAAAACTGAGCATGACCTTCAGATCATGTACAGTCATGGCCAAAAGTTTTGAGAATGACACAAATATTACATTTTCCCAAAGTCTGCTGCTTCAGGGTTTTTAGGTGTTTTTGTCAGATGTTTCTATGGTATAATGAATACAATTAGAAGCATTTCATAAGTATCAAAAGCTTTTATTGAGAATTACACAGAATTCATGCAATAAGTCAATATTTGCAGTGTTGACCCTTCTTTTTCAAGACCTCTGCAATTCTCCCTGGCATGCTGTCAATCAACTTCTGGACCAAATCTGACTGATGGCAGTCCATTCTTGCATAATCAATGCTTGGAGTTTGTTAGAATTTGTGGGTTTTTGATTGTCCACCCGCCTCTTGAGGATTGACCACAAGTTCTCAATGGGATTAAGATCTGGGGAGTTTCCTGGCCAAGGGCCCAAAATCTTAATGTTTTGTTCCCCGAGCCATTTTGTTATGACTTTTGCTTTATGGCAAGGTGCTCCATCATGCTGGAAAAGGCATTCTTCATCACCAAACTGCCCTTGGATGGTTGGGAGAAGTTGCTCTCGGAGGACGTTCTGGTACCATTCTTTATTCATGGCTGTGTTTTTAGGCAAGATTGTGAGAGAGCCCACTCCCTTGACCGATAAGCAACCCCACACATGAATGGTCTCAGGATGCTTCACTGTTGGCAAGAGACAGGACTGATGGTAGCGCTCACCTCGTCTTCTCCGAACAAGCCTTCCTCCAGATGCCCCAAACAATCGGAAAGGGGATTCATCAGAGAAATGACTTTACCCCAGTCCTCAGCAGTCCAGTCCCTGTACCTTCTGCAGAATATCAGTCTGTCCCTGATGTTTTACTGGAGAGAAGTGGCTTCTTTGCTGCCCTCCTTGACACCAGGCCTTCCTCCAAAAGTCTTCGCCTCACTGTGCGTGCAGATGCACTCACACCTGCCTGCTGCCATTCCTGAGCAAGCTCTGCACTGGTGGTGGCCCGATCCCGCAGCTGTAACACCTTCAGGAGACGGTCCTGGCGCTTGCTGGACTTTCTTGGGCGCCCTGGAGCCTGTTTGGCAACAATTGAACCTCTCTCCTTGAAGTTCTTGATAATTCGATAGACGGTTGACTGAGGTGCAATCTTACTCGCTGCTATAAACTTCCCTGTTAGGCCCTTTTTGTGCAATGCAATGATGGCTGCACGTGTTTCCTTGCAGGTAACCATGGCTAACAGATGAGGAACAATGGTGTCATGCACCATCTTCCTTTTAAAGTGTCCAGTCACTCAATCATGACAGATTGATCGCCAGCCTTGTCCTCATCAACACCCACACCTGTGTTAATGTGTGTGACACCTGTGTGTCATTGAAATGATGTTAGCTGGTCCTTTTGTGGCAGGGCTGAAATGCAGTGGAAATGTGTTTTTGGTGATAAAGTTCATTTTCAAGGCAAAGAGGGACTTTGCAATTAATTGCAGTTGAGCTGATCACTCCTCATAACATTCTGGAGTATATGCAAATTGCCATTATAAAAACTGAAACAGCAGACTTTGTGAAAATTAATAGTTGTGTCATTCTCAAAACTTTTGGCCATGACTGTATGTCTGATGTGCAGTGCCACCTTCAGTACTGGGCTATATTATGTTCATTATCCGGGGTCAGGGTCAACGTAGTCTTATTATCCCTGTGACGGCCATCAGTGCAACATAAACAAAAGCCCAATAAATAATAAATGTCAGAGATAAAAAAGAACAAAACACTCAATTAATCATTTAAAGATCCGATAGAAGAGGAGACCAAAGAGTGCATCAGTCTCCTTCCTGCAGCAAAGAGGAGGCAACTTCAACTCCTCAAACAAAGGAAGTCTTCCATCAGCCGGGAGAGACTGTCTCCTTTCAAGTCCTCACTTTGTGCAGGTCTGTGGGGTCATTCAGGGTCATACCTGCATTTCCTCCACAACTTAATAATGCAGCAACAATAACAATGCTCTGCCACTCAACAAGAACTACTTTCAGAGAAATGTGCAACAGTGCATTTCATTTCTGGTGCAATATTAGGGGTCAGTCGTTTGAGACATGCGAGGTGTGTCCAAAAGTGCAAATAAATAAATAAATAAATAAGAATAAAAAAGAAAGAGAATAATACAATACATTATAATCAACTGATCTGTCATCATGTCAAACAAACAACACACTTTTCTTTGGATTTTGAAGGAAATGTCTGAAGCTTCTGATCTGTAGAGAACGAGATTATAGAATATATTTTTATTTTATTCATATTTTTTAAAAGTAAACTCCAGACTTACTTTTTTAATCTAGCTTTTAACTTAGTGTAATTTCTTTTTAGCCCTGCTCTGCATTATAACCTTTTTGGCATTTTTATTTATCTTATTTTATGTTGTTTTAATTTGATTTATTCTATATTTCTGATATTTATCTTATCTTGTTTTATTGATTTTATTGTAATAAGTTTTATTCAATTTGTCTGATATTTATCTGTTTTTAATTAATGCATTATCATTTAGTTTTAAATATTTCATTTATTTCCTTTCTCTTGTTGTTGCCTTGTAGAAGGCTGCTGTTTTTTTCTGTCTCTGTTCTTCAGTGAAGCACTTTGGGCTGCATGCTTGAATATATGAAAGGTGTTTTATAAATAAAGTTGAGTTAAGATGGAGTGAAGACAGAGAAGTGTCTGATAAAACCCCTGACCCCTTAAAGCTGGGGTTGGTGTTCAGATTTAGATCCACTTTTTGTTCTAGTGGTTAAAATTATCTTTATGTCCTGATGGTAATCAATACATAATGTGTTCTTAAAGAAGAGGTAAAAAAAAGCTGCTATCTACAGCCGGAGCAAACCTGGGAAAACACCAACCAATCACCGTCATTAGGGTCCAAAATTTTAAACCAATCAAATCCCGTCCTGCCGTTCTGCCCTCCTCCTGCAGAGCGTACATTTCCCCGGCGTTCACTCCCCGTCTCCTGCCTCTGCTTCCCCTGACTCTACTGACTGCCCCTCTCGCTCCACCTCGGGCCTGTCCCCTCTGACCCCATGAGGGTCTTTGCTCAGGACTGTAGTCCGGATCAGAGTCTAAGAAGCTCTCACCAACAAGCAGAATAATTAATGACATTCAGTAAGTCCTACAGAAATGTAGATGTACTGTAGCGTCCGTCCGGACGCTGTAGGGATGACGAGCCGATTGGTGAACACGTTGATCTTTAATAACCGGTCACTGTCGGCCGTTACCACGCCAACCAACAAAACAACAATCAATGTTTGAATGAATGAAGAACTTCTCCTCTTGTCTCTCCTCTCTACACCTCTCCTGATGCCTTCACTGACTGTCAACACTGTAGGAATTAAGAGCATCTACACTG
Organism: Notolabrus celidotus; assembly: GCF_009762535.1. Lineage (NCBI taxonomy): Eukaryota > Metazoa > Chordata > Actinopteri > Labriformes > Labridae > Notolabrus > Notolabrus celidotus. Next base: position 2,951,868 of record NC_048291.1, read on the forward strand.
AACAGGTGTAACAAACAGTAGAGCTGTTACAGTGTTATATATGTGTTATAACTTTCCTCCTGATATCGTGTCACCAGGACAACTGGATAATGCTAGCATGATAGTTGTGAGTGCTAACAGCAGCCATGTTTGTTTGTGTTTTTAACTTTCACCATGAGAATGTTTTGGTGAGGACCGGTTTTGAGTCAGCGGCGCTCGTCCGTGTGAGCTGGGGGGGGGGGGGGCGGTGTTTTGGAGGAGCTCCGAGGGAGGAGGGGAGGGGTTAGACGGAGTCCTGAGGAAATGCTACATTCAAATTCATGCTGGTTTTCCAAGACTACCAACCCTAGCTTTAATAAAATATTTTCACAGTCAGGTCTAATGTTCTAGGATGTAACCTGTGACTTCACTATTTTAACTGCTTTTTATTTGTATCTATAATTTTCTATTTGATTGATTCCAGTACTTATTGTTTTATTTCCTTTTTTATTTAAAATTAAAATTAAAATGTTTCTAATCTACCTTTTTCTGTTTTATCTGATGCCATGTCATCTTCTTCCTAAAACCTTTTTATTGTTCTTTAACTCTTTAAAAAAAAACATCTATAATGATTATTTATTCTTCTACTGTTTCATCACTTTATTTCTTTTTAGGCATTTTTGGAATTTTCTACACCTCTCCATCTGTAAAAGGTTTATTCTGCCTATTCTTTGTCTGTCAAAACACTGTGGAAACATTTGTCTTAAAAGGTTCTATAGAAATAACTAGTTTGGAAGTTTAGTGCATAATAAACATGTTTTAAAAAAATTGTAAAAATCTATTTAAAGAGCAAAAATAATCTCCAGACTAAAGCTACGTTTAAAAAACTGAGCAGATTAAAGATCTGTGTGTGTTTCTGTCAGACTAAGATTAAAATAATCTGACTACATACTGTAAATTTCACTCTGGGAGCATGAAGCTCCAGAAGAAATAATCCAGCTGATTTAAAAATATTTAAATTGTTACATCAACAAAGAAACGTGGAGACGAACGTTTCTATGGAGCCGTTTCTGTCTCAGTGAGAAACTGAAGTGGAGCTACAGAGAGAGACCAGAACAAGAGGCCTGAACATGAGTCTAAACGTAACAACAAGAAATATATAACACACTACGAGCAGCTCCTCAGATCACTGAGTGTGTGTGTGGGTGTAAGTGTGTGTGCTGATGTGTGTGTGTGTGTGTGTGTGTGTGAGGAAGAGAGAGGAGGCAGCATTGTTTCTGTCAGGTGAAATCATTTCACCTCCCTTCAACTGAACAACACCACAACACACACACCTAGACACACACACATAAACACACACACACACACGTACACACACACACACACACACACACACACACACACACACACACACACACACGGACACAGGCAGACACTCCACACTGTATTCTCTCGCAGTGATTATGGTGAAAGTGCGTGGGAGTGTGTAAGTGTGTGTGTATATGAGAGCAGGAATGTTTATGTCAGGTGAACTCAAATCACTTCACTGTCATCCCACACACACACACACACACACACACACACACACACACACACACACACACACACACACACAAACACACACTAACACACACACAGCATGTCTTAACTCTTTCACTCCCTCTGCCTTTACTCTCTCTCTCCTTCCCTTGCTGTTTCCATGGAAACACTGCCGCAAAACTGTGCACACCATATATATGTAGATGAATATATAAATACAGGAGTGTGTGTGTGTGTGTGTGTGTGTGTGTGTGTGTGTAGACAGACTTGGCTCAGTGCCAGGGTGCTGATGTAAATATATGACCGGGCCGCATGTACATTACGAGGACCGGTGCACACACACCCCCTCACTGCAGCTGCATGTCAATGTTACACACACCACCTCGCTGCAGCTGCATGTCAATGTTACACACACCACCTCGCTGCAGCTGCACGTCAATGTTACATACACCACCTCACTGCAGCTGCATTTAAACGTTACACACACCACCTCACTGCAGCTGCACATTAACGTTACACACACCATCTCACTGCAGCTGCACATTAACGTTACACACACCACCTCACTGCAGCTGCACCTCAACGTTACACACACCACCTCACTGCAACTGCATGTCAACGTTACACACACCACCTCACTGCAGCTGCACATTAACGTTACACACACCATCTCACTGCAGCTGCACCTCAACGTTACACACACCACCTCGCTGCAGCTGCACATCAACGTTACACACACCATCTCACTGCAGCTGCACCTCAACGTTACACACACCACCTCACTGCAGCTGCATGTCAACGTTACACACACCACCTCACTGCAACTGCATGTCAACGTTACACACACCACCTCACTGCAGCTGCACGTCAGCGTTACACACACCACCTCACTGCAGTTGCACGTCAACGTTAGAGACACCACCTTACTGCTGCAGCTGCACGTCAATGTTACACACACCATCTCACTGCAGCTGCACATTAACGTTACACACACCACCTCACTGCAGCTGCACGTCAATGTTACACACACCACCTCACTGCAGCTGCACATCAACCTTACACACACCACCTCACTGCAGCTGCACGTCAACCTTACACACATCACCACACTCCAAGTCAACGTTACACACACCACCTCACTGCACACCACCTCACTGCAAGTCAATGTTACACACACCACCTCACTGCAGCTGCACATCAACCTTACACACACCACCTCAATGCACGTCAACGTTACACACACTATCTCACTGCAGCTGCACGTCAAAGTTACACACACCACCTTACTTTTGCAGCTGCACGACAATTTTACACACACAGCAGGAGTGCTGCAGCTACACGCAACGTTACACTATTGTATCTTAGCTTAATTCATAGAATGGGGGGGGGGCAAAGGACCAAAACCAAGACTGGATGGACCTGATCTTCAGGCCCTCAGACAGCACTTCATTAAAATCAGACATGACTCTGTAGTAGAAATCACCACATGGGCTAAAACCACTTCCAAATACACGGTTCATCACTTCATCCACAAATGCAGGTTCAAACTGAGCCATGCAAAGAGGAAACCATATATAAACCTGATCCAGAACCACAGAGACTTCTCTGGACCTGAGTCCGTTTAAGATGGACTGAGGGGAAGTGGAAAACTGTCCTGTGGTCTGATGAATCAAAATCTGACATTCTTTTTGGAAATCATGGACGCTGTGTCCTCCGCTCTAAAGAGGAGAGGGACCACCCGGCCTGTTATCAGCTCACAGTCCAAAGCCAGCGTCCCTGATGGTATGGGGATCATAAGAGTCCAGGGCATGGGTAGCTTCCATATCTGTGAAGACTCCATTAATGCTGAACAACATATACAGGTTTAGGAGCAACACATGCTGCCATCCAGACCATGACGTATTCAGGAAGACCTTACATATCTATCTATCTATCTATCTATCTATCTATCTATCTATCTATCTATCTATCTATCTATCTATCTATCTATCTATCTATCTATCCTGTAGATCCTTCACACACAGCAGAGGGTCTTACGTAATAATCAAGCAATTACTCTAATGCCAGCTTCCTTATTCTATTTCCTGTATTAAATATTGATATGTCCAGCGGGCTGTGATGATCAGATCCTCCAGCATCATCTCATGCAGCCCCATGTGTCCAGCTCGCCCCCTCCATCCCTCCATCCAGGGCTCTGACACAATGTGCACAACAGAATCTGCTGCATAAATCATAAGCCATTTACAAAATGACTTGGCGCCGCGTGCCCCCTTTATTCTCCACCGCGCTTTTGCTTTTGTTGCGAGCGTCTACGTGTGCCCGTGTGCATCCTACACACGTTATAAGCATATGTGTGTTGCCATGGCGCCCACAACCACTGCGACTTCCAAGCCAATGTGCTGTGTTACTATGGGAACGGTAATCTCGCAGAGGGAGGGGAGGGGAGGAGAGAGAGAGGGATGGTGGAGGGTACAGGATATATCACTACGACAGCGTGATGCTCTCTTCCGCTCGTCTCCCCTCACGGCTGTCACGGCTGTGTTTACAGGGGGAGACCTCCACTCTGAGTCCGGATCATGTGACCAAAACCGGCTCCATCACCTCCCCTGAACTTCCTGTTTCATTCACATGAAGTCACATGAACATGTAGCCGACATGCACGCACACACACGGTGAGCAACATGTGAGCAGAGTTGATCTACATTTAACTGTAATTTATTTCTTTTTCTTAAATGAACTAAACAAAAGTTGAACATTTGTAATTGACAGTGTCTAATAACAATAAACATAAGACAATAAAATTCTTAAATAATAACAAGGAAATAAAAAAATTACAACTTTGAACCTTCAATGTGTCTGCTATAGTGTGCATGGTTTGGACTTGATCAGAGAAAAGGCCTAGGGCCAGAGATTCAAAGCTAGGTGGCGCTCTTCCTGTTGAGTTTGGGATATGGGTGCAAGAGGCTTTATTGTGCGTCTTGATGCCCTAAATGAGCATGTCCAAAAGGTGCACATAGCTCAAAGAAACCTCTATGGGAAGGGTTTTTTTACCTGTTTTTTTAACCCTTTAGGGGGGCGCTGTGGAGCAGCCCCAAAATGTTTAAAAGGGATGCGTGGCCCATGATTGTGGCGCATTTGTGAGCATTTTAAAGCCCCTAAAAATCCATTTCCTGCTTATGGTGAGACATGAGAGTTTGATGTACCTGCCACGCCCCCAGTTTTTTATATTTGGCAAACGTTTTCTGATAACTTTTACTCGTCAATATGTCTACTTTGGATTGTGCCTTGTTGGGATTGGATTGGAGAAAAACCCTAGAGTTAGGTCTCTTTAATGCATACCCTGCAAATCACCAAAATCAGACATCCAACTCAGATTTCTGCACTTCCTGTTGCGACTTCACAATGACACCCAGGACTTTTTTATAGCTCTTGGGATGGTAGGTATGCCAAAAAGAAAATCAGGCATGTAGGTGAAAGTAGCTTTGAGGGGCTGGCCTTTTAAGTCATTAGGGGGCGCTATGGAGCAATATGGCCCAAAAGCAATGAATTCCTAACTTTTCCTAAACTCTAACTCTGCAGGTTTTGTTCTTCCTCTAACATTTTAACTATACATGCATGGTGTGTCTCATCTGTGTCTTCTTCTTTACTTGTGACTATGGGAGGAAAGGCACGTTGCCCACAGGGGCGGAGCCAGACCAAACTAGGGAGCTGACTTTTGTAACGGTGGACAGATGTTGGAAACATTAGGAGCTTACTCCAAACCTAGAAGGCTTCTCTCCGCCAGTGTTGTTTTCATCAACGATGATGATGACGCCCCTTTTTTTCAGGGACGGTGACGAGCTAAACATGGCTCTCTGGATGAAAGTGTTAGTGAGTGTCTGCATCCTGATGCCCTAAATGAGCATGTCCAAAATGTTGCACGTAGCTAAAAGAAACCTCTATGGGAAGGGGTATTTTACCTGTTTTTTTAATCCTTTAGGGGGGCGCTGTGGAGCAGCCCCATAATGTTTAAAAAGGATGCTTTCCCCATGATTGTGGCGCATTTATGAGCATTTTAAAGCCCCCAAAAATCAATTTCCTGCTTATGGTGATGCATACCCTGCAAATCACCAAAATCAGACATCCAACTCAGATTTCTGCACTTCCTGTTGCGACTTCACAATGACACCCAGGAATTTTTTGTAGCTCTTGGGATGGTAGGTATGCAAAAAAGAAAATCAGGTATGTAGGTGAAAGTAGCTTTGAGGGGCTGGCCTTTTAAGTCATTAGGGGGCGCTATGGAGCAATATGGCCCAAAAGCAATGAATTCCTAAATTTGACTGTATTCATATTTTCCTAGTAGTCCTAATAGTTAGATGTTTCATGTACTGAAACAAGAAGACAATCCAATCCAAGTGTTGGTTCAAAGATTACGATTCAGGGACGATACATTCAGACCTGTAACACCTCTGATAATAGCTACCTTAATGGATGGATTTAATGTAGATATGATTTAAGGAGATTAAGTTAGGTTACAGTTTGACTGCAGCCCCATTCAAATGAATGGGGGAGACAGATTTTTTTTACCTATACTGCAGCCAGCCACCAGGGGGCAGACGCTTTGCTGAAAGCTTCACTTCCAGCCGAGCGAGATGCACCCCTGGAGGGAACACATAGCTGTTGGCTAGGAGGCTCAAAGCCCGCCTCTTTACATCACAATCGCTCAGCAGCAGCAATATGGCTCCCGATGCCGATTGGCCTCAAAACAGCTCTTCAGAAACAGATGGGTGACGTCTCATCCCCCCTCTGCTTGTTGACACTGTGGTAAAAACGTCAGTGTGGTCTCAGGCTGGACTTGAGAGTGAGGAAATAATGACAGTCAGAGGGCACAGGGCCCAACCATCTCTGAGAGGGAGAAGAGGAGCAACATCCTGTCCTGTGATCCAGATCTGGAGAGAGCATCACTAAGCTGCTGATCTCTACAGTCATGGCCAAAAGTTTTGAGAATGACACAACTATTCATTTTCACAAAGTCTGCTGTTTCAGTTTTTATGATGGCAATTTGCATATACTCCAGAATGTTATGAGGAGTGATCAGCTCAACTGCAATTAATTGCAAAGTCCCTCTTTGCCTTGAAAATGAACTTTATCACCAAAAACACATTTCCACTGCATTTCAGCCCTGCCACAAAAGGACCAGCTAACATCATTTCAATGACACACAGGTGTCACACACATTAACACAGGTGTGGGTGTTGATGAGGACAAGACTGGCGATCAATCTGTCATGATTGAGTGACTGGACACTTTAAAAGGAAGATGGTGCATGACACCATTGTTCCTCATCTGTTAGCCATGGTTACCTGCAAGGAAACACGTGCAGCCATCATTGCATTGCACAAAAAGGGCCTAACAGGGAAGTTTATAGCAGCGAGTAAGATTGCACCTCAGTCAACCGTCTATCCAATTAACAAGAACTTCAAGGAGAGAGGTTCAATTGTTGCCAAACAGGCTCCAGGGCGCCCAAGAAAGTCCAGCAAGCGCCAGGACCGTCTCCTGAAGGTGTTACAGGTGCAGGATCGGGCCACCACCAGTGCAGAGCTTGCTCAGGAATGGCAGCAGGCAGGTGTGAGTGCATCTGCACACACAGTGAGGCCAAGACTTTTGGAGGAAGGCCTGGTGTCAAGGAGGGCAGCAAAGAAGCCACTTCTCTCCAGTAAAAACATCTGGGACAGACTGATATTCTGCAGAAGGTACAGGGACTGGACTGCTGAGGACTGGGGTTAAGTCATTTTCTCTGATGAATCCCCTTTCCGATTGTTTGGGGCATCTGGAGGAAGGCTTGTTCGGAGAAGACGAGGTGAGCGCTACCATCAGTCCTGTCTCTTGCCAACAGTGAAGCATCCTGAGACCATTCATGTGTGGGGTTGCTTTTCGGTCAAGGGAGTGGGCTCTCTCACAATCTTGCCTAAAAACACAGCCATGAATAAAGAATGGTACCAGAACGTCCTCCGAGAGCAACTTCTCCCAACCATCCAAGGGCAGTTTGGTGATGAAGAATGCCTTTTCCAGCATGATGGAGCACCTTGCCATAAAGCAAAAGTCAGAACAAAATGGCTCGGGGAACAAAACATTAAGATTTTGGGCCCTTGGCCAGGAAACTCCCCAGATCTTAATCCCATTGAGAACTTGAGGTCAATCCTCAAGAGGCGGGTGGACAATCAAAAACCCACAAATTCTGACAAACTCCAAGCATTGATTATGCAAGAATGGACTGCCATCAGTCAGGATTTGGTCCAGAAGTTGATTGACAGCATGCCAGGGAGAATTGCAGAGGTCTTGAAAAAGAAGGGTCAACACTGCAAATATTGACTTATTGCATGAATTCTGTGTAATTCTCAATAAAAGCTTTTGATACTTATGAAATGCTTCTAATTGTATTTCATTATACCATAGAAACATCTGACAAAAACACCTAAAAACCCTGAAGCAGCAGACTTTGTGAAAATGTAATATTTGTGTCATTCTCAAAACTTTTGGCCATGACTGTACAAAGTCCCTGAAACCAGGAGAGGGAGAGATAACAGACAAAACGTTCAAAGAGGAGACGTTTGACTCATTTATGTTTAAAGTCAACGTCAGAGAAGAGAAGGAGGAGAGCTGATTTCAATACAGAAAAGTTGCAGAGTGCACCTTTAAGAGCTGCCTTCAGAATAAAGTCAAACAGACGTATTTGAACACGGATTAGCTGTTTGGATATTTTCAGCCTCTCCTCCTGTCTGCTCCTCTTCTCCTCTTCTCTGTCATCTCTCCTTCCATTAGCACAATTTATTAAACTGCTAACACATTCATTTCCCATGTCTGAACACACACACACACACACACACACACACGAACACCATCGGATGCAAACACATGCCACACAACAAATTCTCACCTCCCCCCCACGTTCACACCGTAAACCCCCCTGAGCGTGCTCGCCGCAGAGCTTCAGTATTTTAGCCCCGCCACGCCGCCATATGGGCCGTGTTATCATTTTCCATATAGATTCCTCCGCTACAAATCCAATAAGTACATTGCACCACAGTAATTGCTAAGGAGTGTTACTCATGACTAATTCATGTCAGGGTTAATTTATTAAAACTGACTCATCAATATTTCACACGACTCCTCCATTATTCACAGCCGAACATGCGCTAAAACGTATCTGTGTCAGGCCATGGACTTTGTGTGTGCGTGTGTGTTAATGTGTGTGTTAATGTGTGTGTGTGTGTGTGTGTGTGTGAGTTGCTTTGATTTACAACAATGAGAAAATGAAGAAACAACAAAAATGAAAGTTTGACTGAAATGTTTGAACAAATCTGAGGCCTGTGATGAGAGGAGATGATACACCTTTAACTCTGCAGGTTTTGTTCTTCCTCTAACATTTTAACAATACATGCATGGTGTGTCTCATCTGTGTCTTCTTCTTTATTTGTGACTATGGGAGGAAAGGCACGTTGCCCACAGGGGCGGAGCCAGACCAAACTAGGGAGCTAACGGTGGACAGACGTGGGAAACATTAGGAGTTTACTCCAAACCTAGAAGGCTTCTCTCCCTCAGTGTTGTTTTCATCAACGATGATGATGACGCCCCTTTTTTTCAGGGATGGTGACGAGCTAAACATGGCTCTCTGGATGAAAGTGTTAGTGAGTGTCTGCATCCTGATGCCCTAAATGAGCATGTCCAAAAGGGTGCACGTAGCTCAAAGAAACCTCTATGGGAAGGGGTATTTTACCTGTTCTTGTTAATCCTTTAGGGGGGCGCTGTGGAGCAGCCCCATAATGTTCAAAAGGGATGCGTGGCCCATGATTGTGGTGCATTTGTGAGCATTTTAAAGCCCCCAAAAATCCATTTCCTGCTTATGGTGAGACATGAGAGTTTGATGTACCTGCCACGCCCCCAGTTTTAATATTTGGCAAACGTTTTCTGATAACTTTTACTCGTCAATATGTCTACTTTGGATTGTGCCTTGTTGGGATTGGATTGGAGAAAAACCCTAGGGCTAGGTCTCTTTAATGCATACCCTGCAAATCACCAAAATCAGACATCCAACTCAGATTTCTGCACTTCCTGTTGCGATTTCACAATGACACCCAGGACTTTTTTGTAGCTCTTGGGATGGCAGGTATGCAAAAAAAAAAAAAATCAGGCATGTAGGTGAAAGTAGCTTTGAGGGGCTGGCCTTTTAAGTCATTAGGGGGCGCTATGGAGCAATATGGCCCAAAAGCAATGAATTCCTAAATTTTCCTAAACTTTAACTCTGCAGGTTTTGTTCTTCCTCTAACATTTTAACTATACATGCATGGTGTGTCTCATCTGTGTCTTCTTCTTTATTTGTGACTATGGGAGGAAAAGCACGTTGCCCACAGGGGCGGAGCCAGACCAAACTAGGGAGCTGACTTTTGTAACGGTGGACAGACGTGGGAAACATTAGGAGCTTACTCCAAACCTAGAAGGCTTCTCTCCCTCAGTGTTGTTTTCATCAACGATGATGATGACGCCCCTTTTTTTCAGGGACGGTGACGAGCTAAACATGGCTCTCTGGGTGAAAGTGTTAGTGAGTGTCTGCATCCTGATGCCCTAAATGAGCATGTCCAAAAGGGTGCATGTAGCTCAGTGCTTGTGCAAAATCCTCACCTGTGTAATTCATCTTTAGATTTAAAATTCTGCACTTTCAAACAATTTATGAAGGCGAATATGTTTCAAAGTTTTCAGGCAATCCAGAGAGTTATCTCTGTCCTCAACAAACCACATCCATAATAAGATGAATTAAAAATATCACCCCGTGGACAGACTCCATTTTCTACTTTTTAACATTTTAAAAGCCAAAAAAAGAGCGGACTCACCTTCAAGGAAAATCAAAAGCTATAAAATCATATTTTATAAAATATTAAGAGCAACAAGGAAGCAGTAAAAGACAGAGGAGGAGGTGGAATGAAAGGAGTGTAGTAAATTCAGAGGCAAAGATTATTAAACACTACATAAAAACCTCAGGTGGTGAAGAAGAGATTTACAGACAGCTGAAAGATTCAGGAGGAGACAGAAGGACAGAGATAGAGAGAGAGAGAGAGAGAGAGAGAGAGAGAGAGAGAGAGAGAGAGAGAGAGAGAGAGAGAGAGACAGCGGGAGCATCCTGACCCAGATCCAATCAAGACCAATCAAAAACCGGCACCTTTCGTATTTAGCCTGCCCCACAAACACACACTCCACCGGCCGTTATAGACTCAGGGAAAGAGCCAGAATCACACACACGAGTGGACATGATGTCCATTGAGCGGGCACACACTCCTCCCTCAGCTCCATGGGGTCAAAACGCACACACAAACAAACACAAACACACAAACAAACAAACACACACACACGTTCAAACACACACACACAGCCTCACACTCTATTGAAAGGCTCATTGAGGCCACTGAAGTTCAGAAACGTCCACAGAGCTTAAAAGCACTTGACACCTTTCCAACTCGGGGCTCATTTGGAACCTGTCCACGTCGGCCAAGGTCAGGGACGCTGTTGTCAAACTCATGATTCTCACGCCGTTGTGTATTGCTCAGCAGCGGCCTCTCTTCATGTCTCTCCCTCAGTGTTTCCTCTTCGCTCCTCTTTCTGTGCGCTATCTTCATTTGTCAGGCTAACGCTGAAGCATTAGCGAGGGTGTCACAGCAGACTTAATTCACTTACACTAGCATGTCCGTCTCTTGTGTTAGCGTTTGAAGCTTTAAGGGAAGGGACAAGGAGACTCAAAGAGGAGGGAGGGAGGAGGGATTAAACAGTCCAGTGTGTGGCAGTGACCGGACTGAAACGCTCCTTCACTCAGCGGCAGAATCAAATGTAAAGAAATAAAGCTAACATGTTTTAATGTGACCATCACTGACCTCCTGTTTGTAATCTATGAGCTTACAAATATTTGATGTGTTTTAAATCTTACCAAGTGAAATGATCTCATGTTTAGTCTGAATGTCTTCTCCCTCTTGATTTAAGATACATTTACTGAACAAGTAACATTTGATAGAGATAGAGGGACTTGTTCTAAGACATCTTAAATATCTTGTTCAGTCAAACTATCTTGAAATGATCTTGTTTTGAGTTTTCATTTAAAAGAAACAAGATTTATTTAACATTTCAGACATTTTTAAAGCTGAGATCTTATTTGTAGAAGACGGATAATCTTGATTTAAGGAAATGACTTTTATTGGAGAATCTATCCATCAGAAAACAGCTCCACTGATAAATGAAAGAAAGAAGGAAAGAAAGAAAGAAAGAAAGAAAGAAAGGAAGAAAGGAAGAAAGAATGGAAGAAAGGAAGAAAGAAAGAGACACAAAGAAAGAAAGAAAGAAAGAAAGAAAGAAAGAAAGAAAGAAAGGAAGGAAGGAAGGAAGGAAGGAAGGAAGGAAGGAAGGAAGGAAGGAAGGAAGGAAGGAAGGAAGGAAGGAAGGAAGGAAGGAAGGAAGGATGGAAGGAAGGAAAGAAAGAGACACAAAGAAAGAAGGAAGGAAAGAAAGACAGACAAAGAAAGAAAGAAAGGAAGGAAGGAAGGAAGAAAGCAAGGAAGAAAGAAAGAGACACAAAGAAAGAAAGAAAGAAAGAAAGAAAGGAAGAAAGAGAAGGAAGGAAGCAAGCAAGGAAGGAAGGAAGGAAGGAAGAAAGAGACACAAAGAAAGAAAGAAGGAAAGAAAGAAAGAAAGAAAGAAAGAAAGAAAGAAAGAAAGAAAGAAAGAAAGAAAGGAAGGAAGGAAGCAAGGAAGGAAGGAAGGAAGGAAGGAAAGAAAGAGACACAAAGAAAGAAGGAAGGAAAGAAAGAGACACAAAGAAAAAAGGAAGGAAAGAAAGACAGACAAAGAAAGAAAGGAAGGAAGGAAGGAAGAAAGCAAGGAAGAAAGAAAGAGACACAAAGAAAGAAGGAAAGAAAGAAAGAAAGAAAGAAAGAAAGAAAGAAAGAAAAAAAGGAAGAAAAGAAGGAAGGAAGCAAGCAAGGAAGGAAGGAAGGAAGGAAGGAAGGAATGAAAGGAAGGAAGGAAGGAAGGAAGGAAGGAAGGAAGGAAGGAAGGAATGAAAGGAAGGAAGGAAGGAAGGAAGGAAGGAAGGAATGAAGGAAGGAAAGAAAGAAAGAAAGAAAGAAAGAAAGAAAGAAAGAAAGAAAGAAAGAAAGAAAAAAAGGAAGAAAAGAAGGAAGGAAGGAAGGAAGGAAGGAAGGAAGGAAGGAAGGAAGGAAGGAAGGAAAGAAAGAGACACAAAGAAAGAAAGAAAGAAAGAAAGTAAGAAAGAAAGAAAGAAAGAAAGATACCAGGTTAACTGATCACTCTTAATTGCCCGTAGGTGTGTGTGTGTGTGTGTGTGTGTGTGTGTGTGTGTGTGTGTGTGTGTGTGTGTGTGTGAGTGGTGTGTGTGTGTGTGAGTGGTTGTCTGTCTCTCTGTGTTTGTTCTGTGATTGGCTGGGATAGACTCCATGGATATGTCTGAATGGAAGGGTGGATGAAACTTTTGGGATTCTTTTTTTTATTTTAAAATTACTATTATTATTATTATTATTATTATTATTATTATTATTATTATTATTATTATTATTATTATTATTATTGTCTCTCACCTATTTTATTTTTTTACTGGCAGCAGGTTACGGATGCAAAATCAATCAAACTTTGAATTGATGATGTCACATTTTGTTTAATCTATATTTATATTCATATTTTTATGTTTTAAATTGAATTAGCTTCCAGTTTGAGAGTTCCTCCAGTGAACACATGAAACCTCCTGTATGTCCACGTCTTACAGAAAAGGTGACGTTCAGTTTCTGGGCTCCGTTATTTCACAGACTGACTCTTCACATGCTGCTCTTTGTTTCCAGCCCGGCTCAGCCACGTTATGTCACTCCACTGAAGAATTAATTTTGACTCTACCTGGTTCATTAATGATTTTCTGTGAAGGTCTGCATGAAAATTTCAGTAATGATGTTTGAATATTCTGGAGGATGTCACTGAATCAAAGGTTTTTCATCCCGACAAAGGAGCTCTTTGATTGAGTCCCCTCCTCTCTCCGTCCGCCCCTCGTCTATTCATCCATTGATTCACTTAGCAGTGAACCAACCAGGCAGCAGGGCATCTCTCCGTCCAGGAAACACGCCTCTCATTCAGATCCTAGTTTATAGACTGTAGGCCAAATGCTAATCTCCTGATTGAACACTTGAAGACAAAGGTTATCGCCAAACAAATTTGGTTAAGGCAGCGAGGGCGAA